>NW_026557914.1:0-56391 GCF_026930045.1 Uloborus diversus | reverse complement strand
ACTTACTAATTTTTCAGATTTGTGAAATTTAAAGTTTTAAATCATTTCCAGTGCTGACAGGGCTTAATCTTTATTTCAGGGAGTTGGCTGATTTTCACTCTTTATAGTAGAACCTTTACTATTTTTCAAAAATTAACCACGTACCTCCATTTTGCCGAGCAGTTTCTACCAAATAGCGGCACTACGGCTCTTACAATGCAAAATTGCACTACGAGTTTAGTTTAGCCAGGATTAACCAAACCAAATACTCAAGGGACATGTTGCATACGACACGGACTCTGACTATTTTCTACATCCAGAAAATCGTCTGGGGTATTAGGGGTCGGGTTTGATCCTATGAACTAGGGTGTAAGAGACCAGAACATAATGTTGCTTGCGCCACTACTGGTCAAAGGCAGGGCTGCGAAGTCGGAGTCCGGCTGATTTTGAGGTAAAGGAATCGGAGTCGGGAGTCGAAGGTTTTAAGATTCCAAGAGTCGGAGTCGGTTATTTTTCCTCCAAGTTCGCAACTCTGCAAGTGCTTGCGGAGTCTGAGTCGGACTGTTTTGAGAGTAAAGAAGTCGGAATCGAAGGCTCTAAATTCCCGGAGTCGGAGCCGGAATCAGTCATTTTCTCTCCAGCTCCGCAGTCTTGGTCAAAAGTATTGCAAGTTTGAGGAATGTAGTCCAGTCATAATCTGCATTAAAAAGGGCTAAATTCGGAAAGCGCGATGTAGTTCTGATTTTTAATATGTTGCTTGGGTCAGTTAGGGTAGTGTAAGTGGTTTGCCGGTATAGGATTTCTCATAGTAAGAGTTGGTCAAAGATCAATATAAATCGGCTCGTAATCAATAACAACATTAAAAGAACCAGCCTCATCAGTCCTTTTCAGATTTACCTCATATTAGTGAAAGAAGGGATGTTTGAGACTATGCTGTTGCTGCACAGCTGGTTTTAACTGTTCAGTTTTATGCAATCTGCCATTTGAATAGTCTTGCCACCAAATCTTTGCAATTCTAATCGACAAGGATAAAAAAAAATTGACTAAACACGACCTTCTTTTTCTTCAGATCGGGAGTACGAACGTACCCATTAAGGACACTCTAAAAACCAAGACATTGGGTGAAATTAATTTGTAAGATTTGTTGTAATGATAAAAAGAACGTGAAAATATAGTTTCATCCTATGAAAATCATTCTGGGTTTTTTTTTTCTCTCCAGATATTTTTTATTAATATGGGAAGTATTTCGTTTTGAAAATGAAAGGCTTTTTACTCAAAAATATTCTATATTCAAAACAAAACTCGATAGGTATCTTTCAAGTCAAAAAAAACAAATGTGACCGAAAGTTCATCAGAGTGAAAGGTATTAGGTACATAGAGGAAGGAATGCTTGCGTGGCCTGAATAAGGCTGTTAACTATCGGCCAAGCATATTTTTTTTATATAAACATCATGTTTTTCTAACACAGATAACTTATATAAACACAAATTAGAGTCTTTGTATACCATTCTTTGCTTTTTTGTATAGACAAGGGCTCTTATATGGTCTTAAGAAACGTTTTGTCTCATTTCTTCACAAATCAAATTTTCTGATTATTTGAGGCTTTTTTTTTTTTTTTTTTTTTCAATTGTGAAAAAACTACTGAACCTATAGACTTCGTTTTGGCGTTAAATGAAACCCAATTAAATTTACTGTAACAGCATAGGCATTTTTATTCTTGTAGGCTGGGATTTTATGTCGATATTTGCTGCAAAATGTGATCAAAGCAAAGAATTTCATTTTTCGTAGAAAACTGTCTAATTTTTGAAGTACAATATGCCCCTAAACTATTGGTCGTGCAGAACGCCACTTGAGCTTAAATTGCTAAATATTTAATGTGCTTTAAAATGGGTATCCACATTTACCATCAAAAGTTGCATAATTTAGAAGTTAGGAAAGAAGAATTTAAAAAAGTCCGAAAATTTCGCAGTTTTTCGCGAATAATGCAGCGAGCACGCAGGTTTTTGAACACTGCTTAGATTTACAATACCCTAACTGACCCAAACAACATATTAACAAGAAGTTCTGTTTAGAACTAGACGAGCCTACTTTCCCGTATACCCATACTACTTTCTAGTACCTGATCAATGTTCTCAAAATAGCTAAAATCGCAAATTGTTTCAAACATATTTTTCCAATATTTTAAGCTACTTTCTAGGAATAAAATATTCCTCACTCATCTAAAAAAATTAGATGCGTAAAAAAAAGAAAAAAAAACCAAAACGAACAAATAAAATAGCAGCAACTTTTAAACAAAGCAGCTAATACACTTTTTTCCATTAAAAAAAATTCTTCAACAGCTTTCAAAACGAAAAAAATAATAATAAAAATTAATAAGCTCATTAAAATAAATACATCCTATCAAAAAAAAATCGTTTCTTTTTCCCCTGTTGCCAAAAATAATTTTTTAAATGAATTAATGCACTTATCAAGATAAATAAAAACAATAAAATGTCAACGTAAAGAAATACTTTTCATTGTCAAAAAAAAAAAATCGTCTGCGCGTATCTTTATGTAGAAACATAAATGACTTCGAGTTTATTCACCGAAAACTGAATACCTAAATAAAAACTTTAGCGTTAAAATAAAAACAAATCACATCAACAATAATTATTTCACAGTTAAATCCATAGCGACGGAGTCAGAGTCAATCTAATTTTGGGATGAAGGAGTCGGAGTCGAATATCCAAGAATCGGAGTCAGTCATTTGTCCGTGTATAAATTTTTGCCAAAGCTAGGAAGTCATAATCGAAGTCGGGGAGTCGGAGTCCGATTAATTGTCGGGCACAGGAGTCGGATTCGGATTCAGGTGCCCCTAAATTCTCGGAGTCGGAGTCTGGAGTTCGGCGTCAAGAGCTATTTCCAACAAAATTTGTTTGAAGTAAATCCGCCTTCAAGTACGGAATCTACATTGACTTTCAGTTTCCCCGTAGGCGCTAATGTTAAGGGATTTGAACTGTTCAAAATTGAACAGAAAATTGTTCAAATCAAAAAGATATTTTATATACAAGTTTTTCATTAAAACTTTTTCCTACAAAGTTTGTTTGAAGCAAATTCGCCACACAGTTCGGAATTGCCTTGAATTTCCCCGTAGGAGCTAATGTTAAGTTTTTTTGAACTGTTCAAAATTGAACAAAAAATAGTTCAAACCAAAAAGCGAAATATGGGAATGAGGTGTCCTTGCCGAGATCTTTCGAACAAAAAAAAGTTTGTTCGAATCGGACTATTCATTCAAAAGTTATTAGGGGGGGACAGACAGACAGACCGACAGACAGACCGACAGACAGACAGACAGACCGACAGACAGACAGACAGACAGACCGACAGACATTTTCCCCCATCTCAATACCTTACTTTCCAATTTTTAATTTTTCGATATTTATTTAATTATTTTATTTATTTTTGACTTTTTTTTTGTTTTTCGGGATATTTTTGAGATGCATTAAGCCTTCTTTCATGCTTTTTTCTTCTTTTTCTGACTTTTACTGGGAAAGTAGGCTAAAAAGTCAGAATTACATCGCACTTTGCGATTTTAATGTCTAATACGTCTGGACTAATGTAAGAGTTTTGAGGAATAAAACATGGAAGGAAAGAAATAATAGTAGAATTTTTTCAACTCAACTGATATTTTTTAATTTCAGTACATTAAATTAGTTTAAGACAAGGCATAGTTAAGTTGAGAAACAAAATATTTTTTTAGTTACTGAAAAAATACTACAAAAAAAAGGAAGTTCAAGTTATCAGAAACAAGAATCAATTTTAGTTTCCTCGAAATAAAGTGAAATAAAGAAGCAATTTCAAATTCTTCTCAAAAAATAGGACAATAAATTTCGCGCAATTGAACTGAAAAACATTTAATAAGATTAGATTAACCCGCCTGTGGCTTTAATCACAACAGCGTATTTCAGGCATGTAATGCATAAGGTTAACAATACTTCTGTATAGGTATAGTTTATAATGTCAAACTTTAATTGTTTCTTTAAACGTATGTACTACATTTACACTTTAGAAATATCAGTTTAATTTAAAAAAAAAAACACGATTGTTATAGCCTTGTCTTATACAAATGATAGATTTCTCAATCTTGCTATATTTTTGGCCAGAAGTGTAAATGGAAAAAATTATAATCAGCGAAAACACTTCTTGTCTCTTGTCTTAATAGTGTATGATCTGTAATGAAAACATCACTGATTTTTACATTAATCTTTTTTTAAGTCACTTAATTCTTTATACACACATTAATCAGGTCAATGCCTTACACTTCCGGGGCTTTGTACCGATACAGATTTTATTCTTAGTTCCTTTTCATCAGACACAAAAGTGTCTCAAAACAGATTTTATTCTTAGTTCCTTTTCGTCAGACACAAAAATGGCTGAGAGCTCTTAAAGCAATAGTCCCAAGAGCCTATGAGCTTGGACATACGTTCCTTTTTATCCAGTAAATGCCCTTTTCTTCATTTTCCTACATATTTTTCCTGGGTATTTCTCAATGTCTGAATCTGAGCAGAAAATGTTAGTAACTGTATTATCTGGGATAAAAAGGTCTAGATTTCCGAAGGGGAAAGATGATAACATTTCCATGGAAAGTAACGAAAAAGATTTTCTTCGTGGTAATTTTAAAACCACTAGCTAAGCCTTGTCCATATATAGAGCATAAAATGTATTCTTATTTATTAGTTTTTGCGAGACTTAGCTTTCCCCTCTGCATTTTTTTTTTTTAAGTTGGAATGCTATTCTTACCCGACTGCGCGTGCGCGACGCAAAGGAGGGTAATGTGTTTATCAGTCTATGTATGTATGTCCGTTCCTATGTGGCATTCTACAGGCTAAACGTCTTGGCCAATTTTGGTAATTCTTACATCAATCGATTTGTCCTAACCTTGGGAGTGTCACTAAACAACATGAAAATAATCAAAAGTACCATTTCAAAAACCAGTTGCCATTTTTTCAGTTTGGGATCAGCGCATGCTGGGTGTCGCACACTGTGTCGCACATTGACTAAGTCTACTAATTGGGATCTCAGTGGCCGAGTGGTCTAAGCGATTGCTTCTCCCACTTGAGGTGGTGGGTCAAGACACCTTTGCTCCAGATGTACAAATTTTACGGGATTTCTTGAATCAGAAAGAAATGGTCCCCGACTGTTGATCCTTCTATTCTGTTTTTGAATTAATGATTTGTCTTATCTATGTACGGTTATAAAACTATTTTAACGGTGTAGTTATTCAGTAGTACTTAATAACATTCTAAATTACTGGGCTTATACATTTTTCGTTTTAGTGTTTTTGGTTATTACGCAGTCGGGTTTTTTGTTTTTATTTAATAATTTTTGTATTGGTTAACTTGAATTTTGCATACCATCTTTTTTAAGATTAAATGGAATACAGACACATAGACAGGCACAACATAGCCTGTTATAGCCATTATGCCTCAGAAAGATCTTTGAAAATGAGCAGTTTCAAAAGCCTTTTGCTTGACACATTTTTTAACATATTTCTCACTTTTTACTTGCAAAGATAAATATAGATAGCTTAGTGCGCAATAGAATGAACTCTGCATTTGTAGGGGCTTTCGTGACCAGGGTATGAATGGTTTGGATCGATTTAATTCAAACACGATTAAAATCACTAATTCAAATCATGATTCAAATTAATTGATTTTTTTCCTTTTTTTTTCAAACCTTCGATCTAATTCACTTTTTTACCTAAACAGTAGAAATCCTCTTGAAAGTTTTAGACTTCACTAATTCTGCCTTTTTCTAAATCAGCAAAACCTGTCTTCCTTATTAACGATATTTTCTCCTGAAGGTTTATACTTACTTGACTTATCTATTTAAAGTTTCTCCTTACTAAATGCAAAAATTCAAGTTTTTAGTTAGTAGCCAGATATTATTATTATTAGCAACTTTATCCAGGACGTAATTGTTTTAAAATAAAAACAATCAAGCAAGCGAGAATTTATTTTTTAATATATTTCTTTCTTTTAATTTTCATTTCTATTTTATCTCATAAAATACTACCATTTCTTTTATTCTCCCTTATTTTTCTGTACATTGTACTAATATGCTATCTATATTAAATGTGATTTGACTCAAATGAATTGGCATTAAAATTGGTTTTACATTTCATTGCGAAAGTTCTCGATGAAATAATACTTGCAATGTGTTTTTGATTTTTTTTAATGTTAATTTCAAATTTAGTTACATTTACAAACCAAATGAATTAAACACTGACATTGCTTAATTATTTAATTTCTAACATTTGTTTGACATAATAAAATAAATTTGCATTAAAATTGGTTTTACTTTACATTACGAAAGTTTTCGATGAAATAATACTTGCAATATTTTTTTTAATGTTAATTTCAAATTTAATTACTTTTTAGGTATTTCAAAATTTTTAAAAAAATCTGTTTTTTTTTTTTTTATCCTGCTTCCCCCCCCCCCCCCCAAAAAAAAGCGTGTTTTTTCTACTTTGCTTGTGACTAATATATTGAAATTCCAACGTTTAGCAAAACTTTATTAATCTTATTAATACCAATATCGCTAAATACTAGTACAAATCGAGCCCATATTCTGTTTTTCATTTATTTATGAGATTGAAAATGGCAAATCTCTGGAAAAATAGATGAAGGGCTAAGATTACTTTTGCTCAGAAGCTTTCATTTATATTCTATTCTATGTCGACAATTGCGTTTCAGTGAGAGTAAGAAATAATTTATTACATAACGAAAAAGTTCAGCAATAGTTCTTTCAGTTAGAAATGAGTTGGATAGTTTTATCGAAGAACTTTTCTCCTTAAATTGACTATTTTTTATCTTTCAAATGGTGTAACACATATAACTACTCTAAAATAGTTTTTTTTTTTTTTCCTTTAAGAAGGGTCTTGATTCGCTCTTTGCATCAGCAAAAGAGAAGAGACGTGTGAACACGTATTGAAATGATTCTTATCGTAACAATATTTGGAAACATCCTCTGCTAATTTTGCTCATCTGTAAACATTTATTGGTGTTCAACTTATTTAATTAAGTACTAAAGATTTAACTATAAAATATATACCGACAGCACTGTTACGACATCCAGAAACGTCAGTTTCTTGTGCTCATCAGTCTGGAATAGCCATAACCGAGCTCAGAGTCGTGCTCAAGGGGAGCGTTTTAGGGTTTAATCTTCTCCCATCGGGGAAAAATAATATGTCAAATGAAGAAAATGTATGTTTGACTTTTATTAATTTTTATGTGAAAGTTTGTGTGCAGTGCTACTTTAAAATTATGACTGAAGTTTTTTCGCAATTTACGCCTGTTAGAGCTTTACCAACTGGAATAATATTTTTAAAAAAACACTATGGTGGAAGAACCGCACAATGATTTGTCAATACAAAGCCTTAACTGCGTTAACATTGTTAAAGGAGGTAATGATGAATTTGGCATACGTTGCAGCTATGAAAATCCATTAGTGATTGAGTTTGGAAATGTAATTTGCATCTGCAATAAGCTCTATCTTGATTAGTTTATTAAGAATCTGTGGACATTTACTAATACTTTTTGCGGTATACCACATTGTAAGTTGATTTGATTTTTAAAAAAGCAAAGTTTTTTTAAAGAAACAAACAAAATTCGATAAAAAAGTAACTGTAAAATGAAGGTATACTGCAGTCACTTGTGCAGGCAGAATTATCCTTCAAGCTTGGGGAGGGGTTACAGGTGAAGAAATGCCAAACTGGGATCGGCAATTCAGAGTAAAACTAAAGTTTGTGAGGGATTCAACCCCAACCCCTCGGTTAAGGACGTAGAAGCTTTAAAACCCCTCCCTTTATGAAAACCTGGACAGGGGCATGACCGAGCTGGAGGCAGACGTCCAGTTATTGAAGTTGAAATTACCTTCACACTGGTAGCTTTAATCAACTTAGCACGCCAGCGAAAGTTCACAAGCATGGTAAAGGCTCATATCGTTAAGTTCTAGTAGTTTTGCCACAGTCCAGGCTTATGGTCGTGACTTACAGCTCGTTAAAACTTTGCTTGAGAAAATTCGTATTAAATAGAACTCTAAACCTCTGAATCCAAAGCAAAGTTTTTAGAAAATACTGAAAATTGTAAAGTGCATCAAGCACACCTGTTCGTTTCGTTTCAAATGTGCATATTTGTTGCATTTTCACTCAGTCGTTCATTCAGTCATTCATGTTTGCGAAAATTGCAACACCAAGAAGGAATTATGCAAATGAACTGAAATTCACAGGAAAAGTATAGCAAGATAAGATATGCAAATGATTAGAATTACAGAGTCTTCGCGCATGCGTGGAACGAGTTACACCTTCTGAACTGCGGCACAGACTCTGTATATAAAGGCCTGTAAAGGTATTTTGGAATCATTGTATGATTATCTGCCGATGGTAGATGTTTCTCTAGTACTCCAAAACGCAGAGCGAAAATACGAACGAGTAACGGAGCTCTGATGTAGTCGCATGATCTGCATGCCTGAGCTGATGTGTGCATCACATGGCTTTCTTTTACTCCAATTTGATGTCATTTTCCCATTACTGGCAATTTTAATGTGATTCAATAGTTTACTCTCTAAATATCACCAACAGTGGTCAAATTGAAACAGATTAAAAAAAAAAAAAAAGATCCACCAAATTTGTCGCCAAGTTGGCGACGAAACTTGGTGACCAAGAAACTGGCGATATATCGCCAAGTGTATTGCCAAATTATAACACCACTAGTTTACATCGAAATTAACAATGATTTCCCCCCAAAAAGGGGCAAAAGACCCCTTTAGAAACACCTGAATGCAACCAAAAGGGGAGGTGCACAGCTAGACCCCATTAGGAGTCTACGTACCAATTTTAACTTTCTAGGACATACCGTTCTTGAGTTATGCGACATACATACGCACATACATACATACGTACATACGGACGTCACGAGAAAAGTCGTTATAATTAATTCGGGGAATGTCAAAACGGATATTTCAGGTTCCTATACATTCTTAGGAACCTATCCGCGTGTGGTCGAGTTGAAAAAAAAACTCAACATTAATTCGGGGGTGAGCAAAATGGAAAGTAAGGCCGAATTTTGAGTGAAATTTTTTTCGCGAATACAATACTTCCTTTTTTGTAAAAGGAAGTAAAAATACAATCATGCACTTATACAAGCATCTAACGAGGAGAAAATCGTGCACTTAAAATAATTGCAAAACATATTAATATTGTTAAAAAGTCAGTAATCCAACGTTATTAAGCACAAAACTTGCAAATGATTGCAGACACGTGTTTCGGTGTTACAAGGAACACCTTTTTTAATGCAAAGAAGTGTGAGCTTTTGGATGAAAAGTCATCCGAGAAAAGCAACACGGCGGAACAGGAGATAGTATAAATATCAAAAAATAGAAATTAACCCTTTCAGGGGCGCATCATTAATTTTTGAGAAATATGAAGGAAAAACACCACAAGTAGGTTTATTTGATCATCTAGATCTAAACAACAGCACAAAGGTATTTATTCATTATATTAATATTGTGTCCAAGTTTGCTAAATCGTAAGACAAAATTTATCGAATAGGACATTTTTGGGAGGTCACAATGGCCTCCTCTTGGGCCTTTTTTAATTATTATTTATTTATTTATTTACTTATTTATAGGGGTGAAATAAATCGCCAAATTCTTCACCGTGCAGTACATTTGAATACATTTCAAAGATAATACAATATTTAGAAAGCAAAAAATAAATTTGAAACAATTCAAAAACATAAAAAGAACTTAAATAGGCGGGTGTTTTTCTCACTAATCAGTAGTAAATTGGGAATTAATATTTTTTTCGTTTACTTCTCATTAGCCATTTGATGGAGCTATTAGCTGAAATGTCGACAGCAATTAACGAGTTCTATTTCTATTATGTATGAAATAAATATTTCATTCAGTAATTAGATTTTTGATAAACAAATATTTTTTTGTTCATTATGCTTCCTATCTGAACCACCATTTCTAAGTTTTGTCATCTGATCTTTTTATTCGTTTCTATAATTTCAAAACCTTTTTTTAAGTAGTGCCTATTATTCTGTCTCTCTCTCTCTTTTTTTTTCATTTTTGTTATATATTGTTTGTTAGTTTTATTGTAAAAGCTTGATTATTTGGTTTTCACTGAAAAAAACGCGAAAAAATCGTCTAAATCCAACATTTCTGTTAGCACTGAATCCAAAATGCGTTTCTTCAAATATCTCAAAACTAATTTCTACAGATACTGCCGTTTATCTGCTCACGGTAGTATTGCATAAATTTTGACTTAGATTGCTCACTAAAATTTTATATGCATAAATTCATAAAATATTATGTTAACAACTCATTATTTCTCGAAAGCATTTCGACAGTTCATAACTAGTATGTTGTGGCCATCACGAAACTTTCTTCTATATTTTTCTTTTTTTTTTTTCTGATCCCTCCCCATGCTTGATGAAGAAGCAATATTCCCAATGAAAACAAAATTACACGTGCAAAAACTTGACGACCATCCCAATGTCTGAATCATTGCAAAAGCAAAGCAAAGAGCGAAAATTGAAAGTTATTTTAAAAGCCTTGCTTGAATTAATTACAAAAATTTTATTTGTTAACAAACATAGGATGGCAACAGTTAAAAATTTTAAATCATTGAGGTAATATTTCCGATTATTTCCATACAATTAAAATCACGGGAAATACGCAGACGACAATCTATTACGATTTATCTTTCTTATTGTTGCATTAATAAAGCTATTTTTATTCAAAAAAAAAGAAAAATCAACACCTCTTGGAGCGATTGGCGTCAAAATTGAACTAAAGCCTGTTTACATATGGATTCACATATATTCCAAATTTCAACCAGAACATAGCATTACTTCTTAAGATAGGGCACTCACAATGGAAAAAAAGAACGGGCGATTGCGCTACCCCCCTTTTTAGCTGTTGACACCAAAATAAAATCAGCTCTTATACCCACTAAGGACTACTTGCCGATAAATTTTTCTTTCATTCTGTTCATTATTTCTTGAGATACAGCAGTCACAATTGACGACAAAAACGTTCTATAGCTCAACCCCCGTTTGAGTTATTGACACCAAAATTGAATCAGCACCTGTTCCTGTTAATGGCAACATATGGACCAAATTTTGTCTGATTCCGCCAGTTACTTCCTGAGGAATAGCAAGCACGCGTAACTCAAAAAACGTCCCATTGCTCCACCCCCCTTGGAAGAATTCGCGCCAAAAACCAATGGGCACAAGTTCACATAGGGGCACATATGTGTACCAAATTTCGTTCGATTTCATGCGGTAGTTTTTGCTGTAGAGCGGCCACAAAAAACTGGTCACACACAGACGTGACACACACACATACACACACACATACATACACACACACATACATACACACACACATACACACACACAGACAGACAGACATTTTCCAAAAATAGTCGAAATGGACTCAGCACACCTCAAAACGTTCGAATCCGTCAAAATTCGAAATTCGAAAATTTGCACGAATCCAATACTTTCTTCTATGTATTAGATATAGAAGAAAGTAAAAAGCACAACCTTAAAAATTGATTTCGCCCAAACAATAATCTTTCAAAACAATCTAAGACTTTAAAATGCCTCGATTAATTTTTCATATTCAGCTTATGTAGTGTTCCACAAGCTTAAGCTTCTTCTTAGAATCCAACTAGAAGCTTAGCTCGGTTTCGAGTACAATGTCGGGAGATGTTCAAGATATTAATGAACTTTTGCAAGAGCAACAGCGTTTATTCAGGAGAAATCCAATGTAATTTGCATATAAATAGCCTCTGAAATTACACTCTAAGTTTTAAGCGATTATCAACTAAACATTAGACAAATATAAGTTTTCTGCATCGCACATTTGAAAAATTGCTATGGAATTGTTTTCATTCTTTACAGGGTCTATTATGAATGCAAGGAATTGTGCCATCTGTAAACTAATTACAAATATTCACATCGATGCAAGAGTGGTTATGACGAACCTAAAGTTAGCCCAAAACATCGTAGCAGGCTTGCTTAGGTGATAACAAGAGACCTTTTATAAAATTCTTAGGAAAATGGTTAGTCAGGGTGATTATAAAATAACTATACAATCTTGTCCTAATCACATATATCTTATTGCACAAATTTTCTTATTAATCAAGCAAATATCACACCCTTAGTGCATGTATTTAAATATGTTCTCTTAGCTCAGTGGTTCCAAATCTTTTTAGCTATTTAAATCGGCCGGCGCATCAGCTTAAGTTGGATCGGATTTTTCATTATTGTGGAGCTATGGTTACCAGTGTAAAGTTTCGTGTCTTTCCAAATTAGCTAGAAATAATATTTTATTTAATAAACAAATCACGTGTGCCGCTAATAATTGTTCGCAGTGAAAACTCAAAAAACGCGATTCGCAACTACAACGAACTATAGGGGACGCTGCAGCCACTGTATAATGGCGGATGAAAAAGGTAAAACAAACGCACGCTGTAACGTATAAATTGCTTCTAAGCTTACTAAATGACAGAAATTTTTGTTCGTATGCATGATTTTTTTGTTCTTCAGTCTTTTGAAAAGATTTTTTAATGTCTTTTGGTTATTCTGACCCATGTAGAACTAGATGAGAAATCAAAAAGTATTACGAAAGTAAGAAACTAATGCAAAGCACACAGTAAGTTGTTCCGAAGCAGCCATTTTCACGATGTAGAATTCTATATTCATAAATTTTTGGTTCACTTCGAACATTTTCATTTTGTACTGTTTTTTTTTCTATACATCAGCATTCATTATGTCCAGTTTCGTGACGTTTCCGGCATTTGTTGACATTTTTGTCACATAGTGCACATACATGATCGTAAGACTGTCAGGAGTAACATTTAATACTAGATAATTTATTTCTATGACTATATGATTGAATATAAAAAGAGAAAGATGATATTTCATTCTTTTATTTAGCTGGCGCAAATTGTTTTATTTATGTAATTGAGTTATTTCTTCGAATCGGTTTATTTTAATTCTCGCTGCTTCATATGTTTCTATTTCTCAACGAAATGATAAAATTCTGTCATGCTATGCTGTGTGAATCATCTACAAAATGCTCACGGATATAGTGGCAGTTCTGTTTCAAATCATCATGCATTTAATTCACTCGTCATGGAAATGATTTAACTGATAAGCGAAATCTTGTCAAGATACATTAATCTTTCACAGAATACTAAAACCATAACTCTAAGCAGATTTTTGGTGAGACTCTTCCACCGATAATAACAGTTCTTGCAGAGCAATAAAGTAAAGTTAGCGCACTATTTTATCGATAAAAATGTTTTTTGTTCGCCTGTATATTTACAAATAATGGATGATGAATTTCTCGTCAATTGGCTATGTTCATTCGCTCTCCCATGTTACGGTTCCACGTCGTGATAATTTCGTAATTTACTCGTCCATCTTATAATAATTTTGCTCCGGAAAATGTTCTTAAAATTGAAATAGAAAAAGAGGAAAATCGAATTCTCGAAATATCGCTTCGAGGTGCACACCCTCCTGCTACAAACTAACTTTGTGCCACATTTCATGAAAATCGGCCGAACAGTCTAGGCGCTATGCGCGCCCGAACATCAAGACATCCAGACAGACATCCGGACAGAGAACCTTTCAGCTTTATTATTAGTAAAGATTGTTCAAATTCTAAACGTTACTTCTGGATTTTTCAATCCGTTCTGCGATAAATATTTTCAAGAATATTTATTTGCATTCTGTCCATTTCAGTTAGATGCTGTAGTAACAACGTTATTTAAATCAAGAATGTGGAATTAGGTTAAGGAAAAGCAGTAATGTTTCAGCATGGCCCTAGTGTATAGCCAATGTTATTAAGTCCGCTTTTTTTCATCGAAATGAAAAACTAATATTTATCCGAATTCAATTAGAATATTCACAGTTTTTTAGCAGATATTTTTGACGTTACGCTGTTGCGAATGACGATTCCAAATAATGAATTACGCCAATAAAAAAAATACACATAACAAACTGCTTGTTTTGCCTAAAATGGAACACGCTGAACGCAATGTTTTACCTTTTTCGTCAATTTTGTAAATCACCGCAAGGTAGCGTGTTATAGCTCTGGAGTTGCGAATAACTTGCCAGAAACGACAAACACTCAAACAAGCGCTCCGATCCGAAATGGCGGATCTTAAACTGATGCGTCGGCTCTTAAGGGCCTTAGGTGACAAAATTCAGACCTTTTTTTTTTAATTCTTAGAAAGATGGTTAGTCAGAGTGATTATAAAATACCACTATCCATTCTTGTCATAATCACATCTTATTGCACAAATTCTTTTATTAATCTAGCACATATCATAACAGGACGAACCCTTAATGTATTTTAATATGTTCCCTTAGCTCAATGGTTCCAAACCTTATTAAGGCCCCATAAGCGGGTAATTTAGTAGCGGTTACCCGTCAAAAGTTTATTCCAAACATTAATTGCATTTTTTAATGCAACTTCAGAGAACTGTAGAGTTTTCTCATAACTTTCTTGCTGTGTGGAAATTTTTTTTTTTTTGTTTTTGTTTTTTTTTTGAGCAATCACGATTGCTTATTGCTTTCATTTGACTGTTTTTGGCGTGCTATCATTGTTCCCATCGGCGCGGCGCCACCCTCTGCCAGCACCACCCGTCGCGTCGGCCCGGCCTCACGATGCTGCTCCTCTAGCGAAAACCGCTTCCAGGTTGCGTCCATATCCTACACACACACACGCACCAACACACACGCACACACAAACACATACACACACATACACAAACACCACCATACACACACATACCCCTACACACGTACACAAACACATACACACCAGTAGCGTGCCGCCCATGTACCAGAGGGACTAGGCTGGTCCCTTAAATATTTGCCCCTTCAAAAAAATTACCTTGCAGAATAATTTATTAAGAAAAAACGTGAGCAGAAAAACAAGTTTATTAGAAAGCGCTACTTCTTTTACTGCCCCTTCCTCCCTTTCTCCCCTGTGTGCGACGTCTTAAATGGACTTGTCCGAGGGACTAGCTCTTAAGAACCTGTTCCCCAGATCTCATATAGCAATAGCTTTGTTAGATCCTCGGCGTTCGCTCGAAAGCTTATTTGATTATTTCATGCATTTTTTAAACCAACGGATAAATTTTTGTTTCCTTACCTAGTGTACAGGTTTCTATGTGAGCTTCAGGAAACAAAAAATTCACTAGTCAAAGTTATTTTCCTGCGTCCATCGTGTTTTTCTTTTGTAATGGAAGGGGACTCGGTCGAAAAAACAAGTCCCCAACTGGACGTAGTTGAGGAGTATGCGCAACAGCACAGACTGCCCCGGAGCTCGGAAGAGAATTGCTGCCTGCTGGACGTTCTCGCAAACCGTTCGTTCGGAGCTTTGACTTGACCAAGAGAAAGCTCAAATAATTTCACAGAGCAGGCCTACTCCTGACCTAGCAATATCTGCGAAGCTAAAAAATTACAATCAGCATTTTTAGAAAGATTACTTTGAGACTGTTAAGTGACTGACTGCTTGTAAGTCAAGAAAAAAAATATTTTGCTGGCCCTGATTCCTTTTTGAAAAGGAAAAAGGCGTCTGGAATGCCAATGGATTTTCAGATATGAGCAATTTCCACGAGGCAACGATTCGTCACGAGAAAACCCAAGGACACTACCAAGCCATTACTCAGTTGAAAACTTTTGGTAAAACTCGAATAGATTTTCATCTTAGTGAGCAATGTTGCTCATCAACTTTGAAGCATAACACTGAAGTTGATAATAATAGGGAAGATAATATATCTATAAATCCTTTTACTTTTGTGTATCGTAATTTACCGTAACCAACTAGTCCCCTAAAAAATATTGATCTGCACGCAACTGATACACACACGCATGCATACAGACACCTACACATACACACAACTGCCCACACATTCATGCCTGCACACAGACACAAACACATGCTTACACATACACACACACATACACCGCCTCCACGCACACAAACTCATACACACAACTACCCACACACTCATGACGCCACACAGACACAAACACACATGCCTACACACATAACCCCCCCCCCATACACACACACACATACATACAAACACACACTCGTGATTGCGAAAAACATAATTTGAATTCAAGATGACAAAATTCAAATTAATTTTTCCTTTTTTTTTTTTTTTTTTTTTTTGAGCAATTACGATTGCTTATTGTTTTCACTTGACAGTCCTTGATGTTGTGGTTCCTTTTTCAGCTTGGACCAGGGGGCTCTGCAGCACCACCGCCTGTGGGCGGTGGTGCTGCAGAGCCCAAGAGCCCAGGGCTCAGAGAGCCAAGAGCCGCCAGAGCCCAGAGCACAATAACTCTAATGAGTAGGGTCTTGTCGCAACTCGTGATTGCGAAAAAATAATTTGAATTCAAAGTTTCAGAATTCCAATTACAGTTGATTGGGAGAAGAAGTTCACAGGTCTATTTTTTTATTTTTTTTTCCACTAATGAAGAGGTCCATTGTAGTCTTGAAATAACTATTTGATGCACTTTCTTGGAAAATTGTGCTTTATTTACGTTGGTTTTTCACTTTAATAATTCTTCAATCACTATTCCACTAGCTTCACCAAGCATGTGAACTTCCCACTTGAAAAATTTAACCGAGTCCCCCCTTCCCCTCCTTCGCAGATTTCTCTTCATAGATATTTATAAAATTTAAGGTATACCAAACGAAGATCACAGCATTGAACAGCTTAAAATATAGATAACAGCAGCAACTGATGACCTTGGTACAAGAAGAGAACAGCTCAGCATTTTTTAAACAGGAATCTGAAAAAAACCGCTTTAAAAATCATTACTAGAGATTTTGTCTTTACATTCAATATTATGTTGGAGTGAAACGAATGTTAACGAAATTTTAATAAAATATGTGCAATTACACTGCCGTAGGCAGGTAAAGGGCAGTAACTGATTTTTTTTTTTTTTTTTGAGCAATCACGATTGCTTATTGTTCTCATTTGACTGGTTTTGGCATTACGCTGATTTTATTTTCCCGCCAGCACCCTCTGCAGCATCACCGTCGACCGGCCGCCTCACGATGCTGCTCCTCTTGCGAAAACCGTATCCAGGTTGCGTCCATATCCTACACACACACGCATACATACACACCTACACACACCTACACACACACACACACACCTACACACACACACACCTACACACACACACACCTACACACACACACACCTACACACACACACACACCTACACACACACATACCTACACACACACACACAAACGCCTACACGCACAGCACTGCATATACAACACTCACACACATGCATACGTACACTCACACACACACACGCACCCACACACATGCGCTTACACAAACACACGCGCATACATACACACACACGCTCGTGATTGCGAAAAACATAATTTCAATTCAAGATGCCAAGAATTCTAATTAATATATATATATATATATATATATATATATATATATATATATATATATATTGTACGTTGTCTTTATTGTACAAGCTCGCTTATTTGTTTTCTGCTGAAAAAAATGCGAAATAAATGTCTAATTCCAACATTTCCCTATTGTTAGTATTAAATCCAAAACGCGTTTCTTCAAAAATCTCAAACACTCATTTCTGCAGATACTGCCGGTTGCCTGACCACGGCAGTATATGTTTCGGAGCAGCCCCGTTCCTGCTCCAAACATATACAATAATCCAAATTATTTTGAGATTTTCATTAATAACTCAAACAATATTTAATGTTAATAAGAAAAAATATGCGAGCCCTGTGATAAAAAATAGCTTAGTTTCAAAATAATGCATGGAATTATTGAGGGTCTATATAGTTTTTCTCCTGAAATGTAGGCTATTACAGCTCGTTTCATTTAATAGCTTACGGAATATTGGTAGACTAAAAAAAATTATCTAATTGTTGAATTTTATAGCAATTGTAAAGTCTTATTTGTAAATAACTTCGTTGTACATTTAAATGGACTAAGAAATTCCTCCAAATAAGGTGAGCTCGTAACAATACTAAAGTAAAAATTCTTAGCTCGAAAGTACAAGTCCGTTGAGCAGAAAGTATTGGTTTTCCAGAATTCAATGACAGAAAAATTTCTTACTTTCCATGTCAGAAAAAACTTCAATGTTGTCTAACAGTCAACTCAAAGTAACTTATTAATTTCCAAATTCGAATCAAATCTTTACTTATATTAATTACCAAACATTAAAAATTTCGAAAAATGTACATTTTCGATTTTTTTCAATAAATATTTATTTTCATAATGTTTTATTTTCAAGAATTACTGAACAGAAGTGCTTCCTGAAAATCAGACAAATTTTCTAGGAAGAGATTTTTAATACATACGAAGAGAGGAGGGGGATTGACGAATATTTAACTCTTTTCTCTCTCAAGAGCGTACATTTAAACTTACAATTTTACTTCAGTTGTTTAGTCTTAAATGCTATTTAAAAATCAGGCTAAGAAATATTTCTTCCTAACTCCCTTAAAAGAAATTTCACTACATATTTTTCGTCAAAGATACTATAAAAGCAACTGATTTAACAAAAATAACAAAATTTTCGATTAAAGAAAATTAATATCGCTATCTTGAGGTTAAGATAGCCGATCACTATGGCAACCGACAAAGGAAGTGCAGTTTCGATAGTTTCTTAATGAAATTTATTGAAACTTCTTTCCAATCATTAAACTCTGTCCCACGAGGACGCCATTTAAGCGTCTGGTTACAGAACAACCTTTAAACTAAATATTGAGAACCTGGCTATGAAGATTTAGATTTTTAGAGAAGTTATTAACTTATTATTGGTTATAACAAACCTCGTATTTGATAGAGTAAAGAAAATATTTTATTTAACTGTTATGATAGAATGACTCTAAACTGAGCCTGAACTCTGAAAATTCCCAAATAATACAATTCTCCGATAATCCATTAAATTATTAACTGCCATGAATTCCTAAGACTTGATTAGAATCTTTCTAAACAACTACTTTCCAACATAAAAAGAAAAATAAGTAAAAAAAAAATATTTTAATTATGCGCTAAAGAATATGTTTTCGGGATTGTTCAAAAATGTTTTTGTGTATTTCACAGTCTACTTTTCCATAAAAATAAAAAAATGAGAAAGGAGACTAAATGCATGGTAAAAATACCGCTAAAAGCAAAAAAAAAAAACAGAAATAAATTAAAAAAATAAACAAATACTGAGAAATAGACTTGGGAAGTTGGGTTTGTGGAGATGATGAAGAAATGCATGTGTGTCAGTCTGTCAGTCTACCTCTCCCTCTCACCCTCCTTCATCAATAACTTTGAAGGAATTGTCTGTTAAAATTGATTCCCTTGCCTTGTAACGTACACTCAGGAACATTGAAAATAGCGCCCCAAAAAGAAGAAAGGTTCAATCGCGAAACTTTGCATTATAAGAAGAGTGACATCTGGTATACAAACGATCCAAGTTTGGTGTCAATGCGCATGACCGTTTACTCACTGTATCGGTGCAAATCGGTATAAATGTTACGATTAACATCCTGATTGTTGGAGAACCTTAATGAATGCAGGATGCCAGGTAGACGAGTTAGAAAACGTTTCTCACAGTTAAGCGAGTTTCAGAGAGGTTTGATCATCGGCATGAAAATTGCGGACTGATCGACGAGCCGTGTTGCTGCCTAGGTGGATCATTTGGAATGTTCCGTTGGAAACTGTTGGAGGCAGTGGACACGAAATGGTACTTATGTGCGAAAAACCGGGTCTGACGCGACCAGGAAGACGACGAGGACCGAATGATCGTCCTGCAAGCGCTCGTGGATCCCACAGTGACTCGTTCCACCATACAAGCAGACGTACGGGTAACAGTTGTTCCCCGAACCATTTCTAGACCTCTTGCGGAAGTTAATCTGTAGTCCGAGAGTCTTTTCGTGTACTCCCTTTAACATCAAAACATAAGTAACTCCGTCTGCAATGGCGCGAAGACAGAGAGATGTGGGATGTCATTGACTAGCAAAAGGTAGTGTTCACTGATGAATCCCGGTTCGTTTTGGGGTCAGATGATAACCGCGCACACTGCCCGCATCGCGGGTATGATGGTCCGGGGAGCCATAGCTTATGATAGAGGTCCACTCTAGTTGTAGTACGTGGAACCTTAACGGGTTAGTGTTATGTTAATGAAATTCTCAACCACATGTAGAACCGTTCCTAAATGATCTCACAGGGGCAATTTTCCAGCAAGATAATGCTCGGCCACACACAGCTAGTGTTGCTCAAGAATTCTTAGGTCCTTTTGAGACTCTTCCTTGGACAGCCTGTTCCCCCGACTTGGTCCCAATTAAGCATGTATGGGATTAGCTGAAGCGCCAGGTGCCGCCGTGCTTCTCTGTGCAAGATTTGGATGTGGCTGTTCAAAATTTGTGGGTCCGTCTGCCTCAGGACAATATCAGACGTTTAATTAGCTCAATGCTGGACCGTATTGCGGCTTGTACTGCAGCAAAAGGAGGTCCAACGCGCTATTGAAGTAACACTGTATTTAATCTCATTTCTTAGCCTGTATTTACTTAATTGTCTAGATTTTGGGATCAAGTGTATCTCTCACCTGTATTTTTCTGTATATTAAATTTCTCTTCAACTCAATGTTTTCTTCTTGGGGCGCTATTTTCAATGTTCTTGAGTGTATAATAAATGCATTAAGCTTAGTTACATAACGAAATATCTGAATTAAATTCCAAAAAATATATTAGCGAATTTTTTACAAGGAACTATTTAAAGTCAAGAATTTTTTCCCGAAATTTTAGCGTAAAAAAACATTAAAGAAACAATTTGCGAAGCACAGCTAAATAACTATCACAGGATCAACGCCACAACCGACCCGAAAACTCTAAGAAATCTGTCACAAAGTACCAATGGGGTTGTTTCCTTCAGTCAAAAGTACTACTTTTAGTCACTGAAATTGATAGAATGAGTAAAAAAATAACATGGACCCAGAAAAAGCATTCATTTTCCCAACCGTTATTTTTTTTAATTAATTTTTTAAAATGTCCGATTTTGAAAACAAGGCGTGGTCTTTATGACGTCACAAATGATGCACTTTGCCGCAGCTTTCTACTACGTTTTCACGTTATGATAATCAAGCTGCGAATTAAAATTGCACTCTACGCTTGCTATCAACCATATCGTTGCCAATACACGTGAATAAAGATGCGAATTAAATATTTTTCTCCGTTAATGGCAACACTGAATGGCATTTCATCATTTGTGATGTCACACGACAGACACATAAACAATGAAAGCGCACCGATTTAAGTAATTTTTTTAAAATATTAAACTTGAACAAATTATTTAAAAAATGGTCAGATCCTATATTTTTAAGCATGCTCTTTCAGAAAAAAATGCTTTTCAAATTTTGGAAACGACCCCATTAACGCAGCGTTTCCTTAACTTTTCTAACCTTCTGACCGGTAAAAAGTTGCAGAGAAATTCCACGGACCGGTGAACTTTTTCCTTTTGCAACCAAAAAAGGGACTTACTAAGAAAAAAGGAACTTTTCGATTTGATTGTTTTTATAATGAATTATCATTTACTCATACTTTTTGGCGAAAAGATAAATAATTATTGCAACTATGCATATGTGAGTAAACCTTTGAGAGAAACCACAAAAAATTATAGAATGTATGACACTAATTTAAAGTAAAAACATCAAATAAAATATCAATATATATTTTTTTACATATAATTTCATTAATTACGTGCACAATTTTTACTTATGAAAACTCTCTGCAAATACTTCACTGCGCGTGTAGTACTTTTGTAACAAAGCAACCTTTACAGAAAATATCGAGTTCGGAGTAAATCTTCGTTAGCTCTTCAATAACATCCTACTACTTTTTAAGACCCAGAAGAGGTGTTGCTGGAATAGATAGGAATGTACGAATATCCTCTAGAAATTATGATATTTGGCAAAATTTACAATGCCCCTTATTTTAAACCGTCAGTGATGTTTCCTATTCACATACTCTACCTCAAAAGCTCTTTCCCATAAAGTTTAATGGAATCGAATAGGCCTTTAAGTCTAGGAATAAAGCACCCTTTCAAATTTTAATGTAGGTTTGAGCTGTTAAAAAAAATGACTTTCTGAAAATCAAATTTGTCTTTTCTTTCACGTTAAAAGTTCTATATCGTAAAGTTTGTTCAAAGGTTTGCAACAGTTTCCTGTCAGAAACAAGTTTTCAGCGAAAAGGTTTCCTGAGTAGCAACAAGTTCCATGAATGCCGATTTTACACTGAGGTAAAAAATATTTTTATCTACCACTGTAAAAATATATAAGGCTTCTTTATTAAGTGTTTATCCTTCAGCTTAGTTACGCCCCTTAACGGATTGACTGAGCCGCAATCAAGGGCGAAATGTAGTCTCCGAATACTGTAACTGAGAAGGAATTCACTTCCGTCATAGCTTTGGTCATATTTGCATTAGATGCCTTCCTGGTAAATCAGGAATTTGCCAAGCTGTATACACATACAGCTTCACACGTTCCTGATATATAAGTTTTTAGAAGGATATATAACCCTGGCATATAAGTTTTCTCTGAAGGTTTCTAACTACTTGTAATTTCAGGGAGTAACTAACTTTTAGCAGGAAACTTTCCTGATTTTTACCAGATACGTTATTATCAGAAATTAGGCACATTAGCTGCTCAACATTTTCCACGAGAGTTTAGATTTTTTTTCCCCCCACAGTGTGGCAAAGAGAGTTTTCGAAAAAGAAGTGGTGCATAAGAATCGGAGAATTCTCTCAAAATTTGTTAGGAAGGTGGGTAGACAAACAGACCGACTGACAAACAGGGGTGCTGAGTCTGAGGGAAAATGACCGACTCTTGGAGCATTAAAGTCTCCGACTCTGATTCCGCTGCCCTGCCCGGCAGACACACAACTCCCCATCTTTATATCCAACTTTCAACAATTTTATTTTCCAATTTTTACTTGATTATTAATTTATTACTTTTTTACATTTTGTTTCTAGAACTGTTTTAAGATACATTCAGCCTTCTTTCAGTTTTTTTTTTTTTTTTAATTTATTTTTTATTTACTTATTTTTTATTGAGCAATCACGATTGCTTATTGTTCTCATTTGACCGTCCTTGGCGTTCCGGTTCCTTTTTCAGCTTGGACCAGGTACGTCTGCAGCACCACCGCCCATCGTCCTCTGCAGGCGGCGCGGCTGCTCCGGTCCTGAGCTATATCCGCTTCTCCTGGTCGGAGGCGTCCATGTCCTACACACACACACGACTTCACACACATACACTCACACATGCCTACGTGCATCCATACAGGTCTACACACACAAGCCTACACACTTACAAACACAACTATGCACACGTAACTGCCCAGGAGGAGAGGCAGGCTTGGGGGACAGGAGCCGTTTCTAGAAACAATAATTCCAATGAGTAGGGTCTTGTCGCAGTTCGTGATTGCGAAAAACATAATTTGAATTCAGAATTTCCGAATCAAATTAATTTTTTTTTTTTTTTTGTTTTTTTTTTTTTTTTGTTTTTTTTTTTTTTTTTGCTCATTCTATCAACTTTTAGTGACTAAAAGTAGTATACTTTTGACTGATGGAAACAACCCCATTATTTATTTTTTATTTAGTTATTTATTTTTTTATTTTTTTTTACCTTGACTCTTCCGGGAAAGTATTCTAAAAATTACACTAATATCTTCTTCATTTTTTCTATCCTTAATAAAGTATCAGTAGAGAAATTATACTTAAGAAAAAATAACAAATTGATATGATAACCTCAATTACATTAAAGTATTAGATGTCACAATCTTGAATATTTCGCAAATTTGACAAATGAAGCTGTCAGCCATGCAATTAGGGCTATCTAGAGGTTCCATTAGAAACGCGATAAGCTCATAAAATTTATTCTCTAGGTAATTAAATAAGGGGGGATTTTTGCAGGACTTGGAAACATGATAGCTGCTTTGATAAACGTTCACCATCTTCTTAAAACATAATAAAGTGCTTAGAAGAATGCTTTAAGTGACATTTTCCACTTAAATCCGATTCTTTTTAGAATGAGCGTTCTGTCAAGAGGGCTTCCAATTAGCAAGCGGGAAAACATTTTATGATTTTGGTAAATGTTCATTGTTATTGTTCTCCAGCGTATTTGTAATAATTTATAGTTTTCATTGCGACTATAGTTAGAGCCGTCACAATTTTTATTTTCAAGGTAGACCGGGCAAAGCCGGGCAACGCAGCTAGTCTATTTATAATCCAGAAATATTATTTATTCGTGTTCCTAATTTGATCAATATGAGTAGCTAATTCAGCTTTAATTGTTTGTTTTTTGTCTCGTGGGGTAACATTTTTACGAGATAAATATTTAAACTTTTAACATTTCCATTTTTTCGAAAAGTTTTAGGGATATTACTTAATAAATATTAGAAACTGATTCATTGCTTGCGTTATAATTTGTATGATCCATAGCCCTCTGATTGTTTTGTTCATTAATATTTAAAAAATGCAAGTATGACGCGTTCACCCATATTATGCATTGATGTCATAACTAACTTAATTTTTCCATATGAAAAAGGGGGACGCCAGGAAACATTCGCCCCGGGCGCCGTCAACTCTTCAGACGACCCTGGCTGTAGTAATAATAGTATAAATTAACCTCTTTCTATCCTGTAAAGGAGTGATAGTGAACTCAAGTAAAATTTTCTGAAGACAGTGAGAAATAAGATAAATAAATACCTTTGTGCTGAACAGTAAAGTAAGACAAAACAACGTTGGAAGAAGCACAAATTTGTAAATTACAGCAGACACGTGTTTTGGCGTTACAGGGAACGCCTTTTTCAATGCAAAAAACAATGAGCTCATTATTTTTTGCATTGAAAAAGGCGTTCCCTGTAACGCCGAAACACGTGTCTGCTGTAATTTACAAATTTGTGCTTCTTCCAACGTTGTTTTGTCTTACTTTACAGTGAGAAATGTTCTGAAACAATGAGGAATTCCCCCCCCCCCCCGTACAAACTATTTAAATATGCATGCGAAAATCATTGAGAAACAAAAACATTTTTTAAGTTTTCTTTTTATTTTTTCAACTAATTTTTCAGTTTTAGAATGTGTTTTCAGCCCAGAATTTTCGGAAACGGTAACCCAAAATTTTCAGAAATTTCGGATCACAAACACCCCTACCTGTAACAATAAATTTTTGAAATTTTTAACATAGGTTTCATTTCTATCAACTATCAACTATCAACGGAACCTCTGGCCCTCAAACAATGAAGAACTGCTTGCCAAGCGCCTTGCCTTCAGAAGACAACACAATAGATGGTGGTGCCATCTATGGACAGTTCGAGAATTCAGAACCAGGCCAGGAGCCGAATAACTTTCTGGGCGGTCATTCCAATCTCGTCAGCTTGCGAGATCGAGATTCTCGTTCACGAGATCGATTGTGATGTAGAAATGTAGCAAAGTAGTATTGTAATCTACTCGAACCTAGCCGCAAGCTACGTTTGAGTAGATTAAAATTCTACTTTGTGACATTTCTACGTTACAACCGATCACGTGAGCGAAAATCTCGATCTCGCAAGTTGACGAGCTTGGAATGACCACCCTGGTCTGGCACCCTCAGAGGTATCGTTTCACTTGGAGGTCATTGTGACCACGAGCATATTTTACGTCGCGTCGCCCAGTCATTATAATGACGACGGTTAGGTTTTATTTAACTCTTGTTTTTTATAAGTTCCTACTATGCTAAAAAAATTGGCAACGCTTCAAAAAAATGATGGGCAGCTAATGTGCCTAATTTCTCACAATAACATATTCAGCAAAAACCAGGAAAGTTTCCTGCTAAAAGTTAGTTACTTTACTGAAATTAACCTGAAATCTTTCTGAAAAATTCAGAATCTTTTCCAATGGTAACGAATGGTGAAAGAACTTGGAAAAATTGGTTAATTTATTCTGAACGTAAACTGCCTGCTTTTTGTGGACCATACTTAGCATTCGGAAAAATCGGGTTACAGCTCATTCTCCCATTTTGTATCCTCATATTCTTCACGTTTAGTTAGCTGGGCTTAATTTGCATTGAAGCTCCTGCACTTGTCTGACTTCAGATAAATATTTGGATATAATGCGGGAATTCAGATAATAAGACTAAAAGGTTTCATCACTTAATTTTTTTTCCTGAAATCAAGCCCTGTTTACTACTCTGAAGTTCTAATTCATGTTTTTCTGCATGTCTTTTTACTCTAAATCCTCTCCGTTATCATAAAAGAAACGTTCATGGACTTCAAAGATTGAAATAAAACAAATGTCATTAAACTGTAGGGCCATATGAGAAAATAATATTCACAACCTATTAATTTAAATACGAAAATACGCATATTGAATGTATTCTTTAAAATGTTCTTAAGTGAATCTTGTAATAATCTGCAGAAGACTAGTAATTTCTTTTATTTTCATTAGCTTGACTTTTCAAACATTGAAATCAAATTTTAAAGAGCTTTTAGAGTTGATATCATAAAGTGAAGGTAAATTGTTTTTAATTGTAATCGGGGGGAGGGAGGAGCGGCAGATTTTAAGTCCGCCTAGGGGTGACGTGGAGCTAAATTTGGCTCTGAATGTTAACCTATAGAACAAGAGCCTGTGCGCGCCAGGCCTACATCAAAGGTCCAAAAATTTTCTCCGTAAGCAAATCACGACAGGTAAGAAAAGTTCGCAATTATTTAAGCTGAGTAGCGCTGGCTTTGGCAGGAAATAGGTAGCAAAAAGTGCGTCAAAAAAAACTATACATCATTGAGTCATTCCATGTCAAGTGGCCTCGTCGTCTCCACCCGACCATCACTGATTCGAACGAAATTTCATAGAGGTGCAGACGTGCAGACATGCCTTTGAAATTAACCTATACAAATTTTCTGCTTCCAAGACCCAAATCCTGAGTATTTAGGATCAATAAAAAAGGGGGTGGGGGTCCAATATGGCGGATCAACTTTGTGAAACGAATTGCCATGTTTAGGCTAATCCCCCATTGAAGGTCATTGTGGAGCCCACTTTTTTTTTTCTTTTTGATGTATAATTGATTCTGATGATTTGGGTTTCGAGAGCTGAAAATTTGCATAGGTGAGAAATATGTGTCTGCACCTCTCTAAAACATCCTCCAAATCGGAGATGGTTGGATGGGAACCACCAGGTCACGTGACATAGAATCAGGGCCCGACTAAAGTTTTTAAAGACACTGGGCACGAAATTTATTTGGTACCCCCCCCCCTCCCCACCCTGAGCTTATTTCATATGCAGAAGCAGTAAAATATCTTGATACCTGCGTATTAACATATCTGTACTAAATTTGGTGGTACCTTATACTACAAAAAATAGAAGTGACGTAGTATTATACGATAGCTAATCATGATAACATAAGATGTTGTACAAACAAACTTTACCGGTTGGAAAAAGCCATTAATATCAAAATTATCTATGGTATAACTTTAAAAAGTGTTGTAAATATAGAACGAACTTGGAGTGTTTTTGGGATTTGCATAAGAGATAATTTTTACAGGGTTTTTTTTTTCCAGATTTAATATTTACATCTTTTTATAGTGCGATATGGAATGAGTCCAAAATCAAAATTTTACCTACAGGGTTTGTGCCGCCCCCTCCCCCCCCCCAAATGTTGGTGCCCTGGGTCCGTGCCCCATGTGCCCATGCCTTAACCTAGTCTTGCATAGAATGAATCTATGATGTTTAGTTTTTGCAGCAGCTTTACGCACTTTATCTACCATGGGCATCCATACAGGGGAGTAAGTGGGGGCTCAAGCCCCCTCCTCCTTAGAAATAAGAACTTCCTTGCTTTTAGGAGTTTTTTTCTTTGCAAAAACGTAAAAACATTTCTTCTCCAGTCATTAATGAATAAGTCATTGAAAATTTCAAATTTTAATAACTCTTAACATGTACTGAAATCGGTTTCCATTAGGAAAATATCTGAGCCCCCCCCCCTTAAAATTTTGCATATGGACGCCCTTGTTTTCTACCTATTTCCTGCTAAACAGAGCGCGACTAAGCTAAAATAATAGCGAACCGCGTTCTTACCTGCTGTAGTATGCTTACGCAGAAAAAATTTAGGCCTTTATACCATGACGTAGGTATATGGGCTTTCGGATTACTAGTCATGGCTCTCGTAATACAAAATCATTTTGAGATTCCGGAAGATAAGAAGCCAAAGAAGCATGCCATACTGCTTTTTCGCTAGTAACAAGAGAAGCGGACATCGATTTCCCCCCCCCCCCCTCGAAGTGTTTCATTTATTTATTTTTTTTCTGAATAAAGCTCTTTTGCAAGCAATGTCGGCAAAAGCCAAATGTTCAAAACCATAATCCATTGATACGCAATAACATTTTTTTTTTAGCGAAAAGTAATTAATCAAGTAATGATTTATCATGAAACATTCTTGTGCAACATATAAAGCGAAATCGGGGAAATCGAATAGACTGCTGGAATCGCTAAGACAGCAAGTTAGCATTTCGGAGTGAAATAATTAAGGAGCATTAACAATTCTTACACCCCCCCTCCCCCCCCCACACACACACACTACTCGGAGCTACTTTCTTGAATATTTTAAGAACTTACTGACTTTTCACTGCGACGGTTGAAAATCTGCCCGGTCTCGACATTTTATAGCTTCTCTTGCCAAGACGGAGAGTAGTTCATTTCCTAATGAATTAAGTATTAATTGCCTTTTTGACGTTGTTCTCACAAGCAATAGTACCGAATTCATGAACTGTAAATAATTCTTTTGATCTTAAATTTAATAGACAGCATCATTACTGATTAGAAGTAAATCATTTAATCCTTTGAGCTTCACTTATTTACAGAACATCTTTCCTGCAAAATTGAACTTATTGTCGGAAATTTTTTAATACAGTTCAAAGCTGCTGTTGAATAAAGGTTAAAAACCTTGATTAATGCTTTCTTTTAAAACATCACGCTTTTAATAAGTGGCTTACCTAGCATGGGTGTCACTCGGAACGGTAATTTGTGGCACCTCCCCCCTCCCCTCCATCCCACTCCACACACCTTTAAAAAAAAAAGTGTTTGCGTGCTACGCAAACTTACTTTTTCTCGCAAATTGTATGCGTTAATGTTATCAAAACATCACTCATCAGTAACTTTTTGTGTGTGTTTTTTTAAATCATGGATACGTTTAGGATGCGTGCATTTAAGACAGCTTTTGAAGATCGGCGTTAGTACATTTGTCAATCTCGTTCACGTTTTTTTTTTTTTTTTTTCCTTTTTTCCTTTCTTTTTTCGTCCATATCGGTTTTTAGATATAAATTTCAATGCTATTTTGGTTTCTGCTTTCACGGATATTGTTTTGCTTTAATTATTTGCTGAATATTATGAAGGTTACTCGTTCTTTTTACAACTTTCCTTTGATTTAGTAATTTTTCGTGCCATCATTTCACTTAAAATATGAGGGAGAAAATAGTGTTACGTATAATTGCTCGATAATTATTATTTATTTTGATAGTTCTGATTCGGTGCTACCTATTTTAAACAGGCTGACATTATTTTTTATAATTTTAGTTTAGTAAAACGAAAATAATGCGCTTACTTAAGACTGCACCTTTCTCATTTTTTAGTTCTACTTGCTGCACTGGCAGAGATTTAATTTAAAAAACAACAAAAGAAAACAACACAAAGAAAGGTAAATGTAGTTTCAAATAAACTACTATTAGGTGGAACAGGGAACAGTAAATTCAAAAGATCAAGTTCTTGATATTTTTTGAAAATTCATCTTTATCTCTTTATAAGCAGAATATTCAGTCTCATGTTAACACGGAGCGGCGCTAGTAACACGGTACTAGTAGCTCTGATAAGTGCTGCTATATAGTAAAATTAAAAAAAAATTCAATGAAAGTCTACTTAGGCTCTGAACTTTAAAAGCGTTTTACTCAAAACTTTAAAAAGTCCATTTACTTCCCTTTGCTTCTCAGTGCCTCATTTGCAAAACACTGCGACTAAAAAGTAAAACTGCTTACAATAGGGAATAGTTTCATTAGATAGCACACGACATTAAAAAAGAAACACTGCAGACGCTTACATTAAATCTTTTTGACAGAAAAAATATATTCCGCTACCAAGAGACCAAAAATTTGAATTTGTCTTTCGAAAATTGAATTTTCAACTTGTTTCCCTTTCTTGTGCACTTTAAAATGCAAATCCATAAATAAATTTGAAGTTTACAAAAGGTATCTTCGATATTTAGAAAACTAACGCTTATATACAAATAACCTCTCAGTAGATCATTTAGCATTGGAATTCTCGTTAGTGTATTCATTAATAAAATCAGAACATGGTATATTTTACATTAAGGATTCGTGCCGTATTGGTTCCGTAACAAGTATTAACGACAAAATACCTGAAAGTTTCAAAGAGAAAATTCGGAGCGGGGGGGGGGGATTTTTAAAACCACGACACCTGATACTTAAATATACATAATTTTATACATGAGACCAGTTTTTGACAAACATATGAGACACATTTCTTATATTTGAATAGCTTTTTAAGTCAAAATATTATGAATGTTGTTTAATTAACTAGCCCATGAGCTGGTATTCTACCAATTACCTGTAATTAGGCTGCACTGTAGCTTAAGTAGCTACACGTCCGTATTCTGGGGCTAAATACCGATTTCTTTCTATGCAGAGCCGGATCTATGAGGGGGAGAGCAAGCCGGGGTTCTTGCCCCGGGCGGCAGTTTCAGGGGGGGCGGCAAACTCTAGTGGTGCTTGCTGCTTCCACCAGAAAAAAATTGCTTACTCTAAGAAATTCTGGAAAGTACTCTAAATATCAAATATTAAAAATTTGAAACGTACAAAAAAAAGAAAGTAATTCAAAAGGGTGTCATGCTTTCGCGTTTATTTTGCTGACAATTGAAATTGACTCATAGAGTCATTTATTTTCAAAAACAGGTGCATATTTTACAAAAGAAGTTGGCAAAACGGGGCGGTGAGCAGCAAGTGATTCTTTACACAGGCGTTTTTAGGTGTTACAAAGGGAGATAAGTAAGCACTTTTGGTGGGACTGAACAGGAACAAGTGTACTAGCCACATAAATACATTCGCCCTTAGTAAAATTAAATAAAATTTTACTGAATATTGATTGTTTCCTCGTTGATCAATTGGCTTCTGGTGTAGACACCGTGATACCACCTATGGCGGCATATTTTAGGAGGCGGCACATTTTACGATGTCAAGGTAAAATAAAAATACATACATATTCGCTTGGGATTGAAATTATGTTATGCTTCACACACACACACACACCATACAAAACGTTTTCCTTCACAATTTTTCTGAAACACACCCTTTTCTTAGAAACAGGGAGGTGCTGAGCCTGTAAATGTTGCTGGAGGCGTTTACAACTTCCAGCGAATAAACATATTGCTCTCTGTCATAGGTGCAAAAAGGAGGGAAAAGATAGTTTTATCTCCAAATTGGGGGGGGGGGGATGCCAATTTTGATTTTATTCAGTAGGAAATAAAAACTTCGAAAACGCTATTGAAGATATTTTCGCTAGCATTGATTTATGATTTCTATAAGAAAAGATTATAAAAGTGTACAGTATCTAAAGCTTTCTTTTTTTTCTCATTCGCTCTGGATACGAGGTAAATTACAAAATAATGGTGAAAACTTAGTCATAAAAATGTAATGTAGAAGAATAAATAAAAAAATTCTCATATTTATTCTGAAATGAAATGCTCCGTTGTGTAAACAAGACCAATGTAATGTGTGCAGGTTTTATTGGCTCTCCTATACGTAAATCAATCATGACCAATAAGATATAATTAGTATGGGAAAGATAAGAGTTTTTTTTCTGCTTTTCTGTATTGGGTTACAGTTTTGTAGATAAGTGTCAGGACAGCTTGATTAACCAGCTCCTTAAAAAACCAAGTTAGCTAATTACTTTGTGATAAAAAGACGCTGTCTCGAACATATTTTTTTCTTTTTAAAACGAAAAAAAGTTATTCAGTACATAAACATAGTACAAACCCATTGCAAGCTTCAGCTGAATACAATAAGAAATGAATAGATAAATAATCATGACAGTTTCGTAGGGGCCGCCGAAGCATGTTTTAAATAGGAAAAAAAAAGGTTAAAATGCAGCAAGGCGAGATTTGAAACATTGTAAATTGTAATAAATAGTCATATCAACAGTTTAACAGTAAGTTACCGACCCTAAACCAGAGCTAAGGCCCAGAACAACATGCAATATACCAGGCAGTCCGGTTATCACATCCAGGGACTGCAGTTTGTTCTCGTTAGAACAAATCAGTCTGGAATAGTGAATAACCGAGCAGGCCTTCATTTACAAGGTCTGTCTTCAGTTTACGAGTTGAATCGCACCATGCTGCGGACACTCGCTGGCGAGATAAATTTACTTTATCTACCAGTTTGTTCACGCTTTCTGCTTCAATGAAATGACATCTGCCTATTGCTCGTTTATTCACTATTCCTGACTGATGAGTTCTACCAAGAACGAAACTGCAGTATCTTGAAGTGAACATCGGGCTGTCTGTGATATTCCGAATCACGAAAAAACGAAACTGCAGTCTCTGAAACATGATCACCGGGCTGTCTGGGATATTGCATGCAGTTACATCAGTAGTTCTAAGTGTTTGAATGTACAAAATTAAAGTAACCAAAACTTTATCATGAGATTCTGGAGTAATGACAATTAAAATGAAACTAAGTTTCGAAAAGAGGACCTACGGTGTCACTGAAAAGTATCACATCAGTTTGAATCTTAAGGGGGTCCAAGACACAAAAAACGCCAAATTTGGCTTTTTTTTTATCATTTAAAAAACTTAGCCTTTTTTTACTGCTTAAAAGGACGTTTGAATCTTGTTTCTATCTTTATTAGAACAAAAGGTATAATTATTTTTGTTGCATGCATTTAACGGATATTATATTTATCTTTAAAACTTTAAACGCGTTTTTGTCCATAGTGCAATTTTCACCGATTTTCTGCATTCAAACTCTTATAAGTCAAGAATTAATAAAGATAAAGTAATGAAATTCGGAGCATATCTTTCTCAAACTGGTCACTTTAAGTTCTATTCGGCGAATTTTAAAAAAATGTTTACTGCAAAAAATATTTCAAAAAAAAAAAAGTATCTTCAAATTTTCGAAATTTTTCTTCAAATATTTTCTATATTTTATTGAATTAATATTTTTAAAATCGCCGAATAAAAATTAAAGCTTAGATATTTGTGCATAAGTTTTTGAAAAACGTTTTTAAATTGATCAAGAATATTTTATGTTTTAGCGATTTAAAATTACTTTACTTTAAAAAAATTAATAAAATTTAAATAAAATTTTTATTAAAAATATTTATGGTATGATTTTGTTTGTTAAATAAATGGTGAATCAGTGCAAAAAATTTCAAAACTCTAAACTGTTGAGTAAAAATTTTTTCCAAAAGTGTGGCGGACGCCCTTAAACGCTTCAACTTCAAACAAATACAAACATTAGGCAGGAAATAGAAAAATTCACTATGAAAAAATTAAAAAACTAACATTACCAAAGATCGCCTGAAAACTGCGTTTTAAAAGCTAAATCCGAAAACTTTTTGTTGGAGCGTCCCCAACACGCTCGCCAGTGTCATTAAATGTCGTCTTAAATTTTGTTTTCTGGGCTTCAATTTCGAAAAGTTTTCGGAGAAGATACCCCGAAAACACCTCTCCCTCACTCCATTGAAAGTCGACTAAAATCAAGTTTTAAAGCTTCAGTTTCGAAAAATTGTCGGTCGTCTTGACATTATCAAAGAAGACCTACAAGCCTATTGTTTAGATTTCAATTTCGAAAAATTTCCTGGAGAGCACCCTTGAAACTCTTTATTTCCTAACATTACCGAAGGTCACCTCGAATGCATTTTTAAGACAAAAAATTTTAAAAATTCCCTGGGGGGGGGCATCGGATCTTTGCTCTCATTAACATTGTCAAAAATCGACTAAACCTGCGTTTTTAGAGTTTAAATTATCATGAATTTCCAAAGGACAGCCATCCCATCCGTAACAGAATTAGTGATTTAACAACAGCTTTCTAAAGTTTCAATTTTAAAAAAATGGCCGGTAAAGCGCCCCGAATCTACCCCCCTCTCCCCTGCCCTTAACCTATGTGAAGACTCCGAATCTCTCCTTTCCTTAACACCAATTTTTAAAAACCTCACAAAGCTGCGTTTTTGGAGCTACAATTTCGCAAAACTTCTCCGGGAGAGCCCCGAATCTCTTCTCTTTATCCTAGTGTTTCCAAAGATAGCTTACACTTTTGAGACTCTAATTTCAAAAATTTTCATGGGGAATTCTTCAAATCCCCCCTCTCACAAACATCGCAGAAGATCATCTTTCAATAGTCTTACAATGAATTTTTGGAGCTATAACTTCGAACATTTTCCGGGAGAGAGCCCCAAGACCCCCCTCTTCTTCTCGAATATTGTACTTTTTACTGGTATTTGAAGTAGCTAAAAATTATAAAGCGGAAATCACACTACGTGAAAATAGAATTGACTTTGATTTATTTGGTTTCTAAACTATTGCAAATACGTCACTTAATAAAAAAATCAGCAAATAAACTTAAAAGAATGGCAAGCGACTCGCTTGCGTGTCGCGACAAGGTTTATATACAGGGTGATTATAATTAAAGTTCCACATTCCTAACGCTGTAAAAATAAAACCACTGGTCAGAAAGACCTCAAATTTCAACGGAATATTATCGAAGAAGGGGGAAAACGTATGACAAAAGAGAAATAAATAGTTAAAATTTTTAGCAGTAGATGGCGCTGCACGTGTCAGAATATGTAAATCAAAACACCTGTCATGCTCCCGACTCATTAAAGTTGTTATAAAAACGCCAAATACACGTTTTTTTAATCATTCCGCATCTGAGAAGTTCACCATCTCAATGAAAGATCTGGCCGTCCCGATCACCTGATCTTAACCCGTGTGACTTCTGGATATGGGGCTATCTGAAAGCTGTTGTGCTCAGTGCTCCGATTGCAAACTTTGCTGAACTGAAGGCATGCATTGCGCAACACATTCTAAACGTGATCCCGGAAAAACTTTAATCAGTTGTGGAACATGCTGTTTCTCGATTTCAACTTGTTACAGAAAACGGGGTACATTATATTGAATATCTTTTGCACCAGTCTCACGAAAATTAAAGACCGATTTCATTTTAACTGATGCTTTTTATGTGGTTTTCGGCCTCAGAACAATTAAAAACCGATTTTTCCCATCCGATGTGATTTGACCTGTCCGTGCTGGATGGGCTTACTTAACTAACAGTATCACACCAATAGCCTTTTGCACGCTGAGTAGCACGGTGTTTTAGCGTATAGTTTACACATTAGGTAATATTTTATGATTTATTTGTCATTTGTAGTCAACCACTATTAAATTATGATGCTTACAGCGCCATCTATTGCTAAAAATTCCAACTATTTATTTTTCTTCTATCATCAAGTTCCCCCCTTCTTCGATAATATTCCGTTGAAGTTTGACGTCATTCTGACCAGTGGTTTTATTTTTACAGCGTTTTGAAAGTGGAACTTTAATTATAATCACCCTGTACTTTTACGTGATACATATCACGTGATACAAAATTTACATTTTTTGACGTTGCCAGATGTTCGTATTATTTATTCTTTTTCTCCAAATTCGTAAACACAAATTCTTCCTGACTTAATCCTTATGATGACTCCCTCCTAAAACAAGAAGCTGGATCCGTTCTCTCTTTTACATTTGAAAGAAAGGTAGAGGGGGGGGGGGCTCTCCTCTTTATGGAGCAATTCTTAAGGGGCTGACTGATCTGTAAATGCCAGGGCCAACTCATGCTGTCTTATCCGCCACTGCACTGTAACAAATTTCGGAAACGTTTCTAGATATATCGGAAACGTCTCCGAAATAGTAAGAATCCTTCATCCAATAGCGAACTCCTCATTATTCAGAAAGCTTTTTGTTATTTCAAGAAATCTAGAAGCGGAAGTGAGGCGCAATGCTTCAAAACGTATTTTATCCTTCTGCGCCAGTGAGTCGAAAATTACGAGAGCTTAATTTTTTCCTTTTCTATGGTTGCTGCAGTCAGCAACTGTTTAGCATTGGATTGCTTGTTATTTCATGTCTAGAGAGTAGTAAATTGTGTCGAAACTAGTTTTACGCCTTTGCATTTTGGGCTGCTCTTGATTTTTTAGAAGATGTACGCAGCTATTAAGTTAGTTAATAACGATTTGCTTCTTTACAATTTCCGGTGCAACCATGATTACATTTATATTGTGTGTTCAAGCGTGAATAGTTTCAACACCCGTTTTTATACTTAATGAAACGAAACCCTTTGGATTACTTTTCCAGTTGTAATGGAGGTACTTAGATTTTCTTTCGCTCATGTTCACTTGTAAGTATTAATGAATATTTTAAAACATGTTGTTATATACATTTATATTTTTGTTGATTTGCATTTGATGAGGCTCCAATTGTAACTGTTTTTGGGTTTATCGAATTAATTTAAAGTTATCCTACATACCTGTGAGCGCAGTGTACTATTTGTTGTAACTAATTGAAACTGATTAATTACGCAAAAGAAATAAAATTTATATTTGAAAAGCAATCACAGAAAAGTTATTTCGAAATACTTGGATATACATACATTGGTTCAAAAAAAATCAATTGTTTAATTCATTAAAAATATGGTAATGCAAATGTTTTCTAGTATTGTAATATGCTTCACAAAAAATGTGCCAGTATTATTTATCTTTTTTTATTATAATTTATTCATTTATTTAAAAATATTTATACCATTAGAAAATGGCCCAGTTATCTATTAGAAAGCTACATAGTTATGCAATTAATTCATGTGCTTATTCATTTTGTTAAATGTGGTTGACAATAAAAAATTCCTTGATATTAGTTGTTCGGTAAATAACATTTCCTTCGTGGATATACTAGTTTAATATAGGACAGTCAGGAGGAATGAGCCAGAGGCAAAAATGGAACAGCTGCATTTACAAGCCGAAATAAAAAGAAATATTATTTCATGTCATTGTTTTAAAAGTGATCCTTTTTTAAATACTATGTTATTAATTAAATATACAATGTACACATGGGGAGAAGACGAGGGGCGTTCACCACGCAGACTGCCATTGACATTTTCAGGGATTGCTTTTTTTAAGGGGGGGGGGCGCTTTATAGCATTTTATGGGTTCACCATCACTCTTATGGTGTGGGGGGGGGGATCTCGTATATATGAAATGGAGTAATCATGCAATAGAATTCAATGTTTTAATAAATAAAATATGTAATGCATTTTGCGCACATTGTAAAAATAAAATCAGTAACCTATTTTGATCAAGTATTTATATTTGTGATGAACTGGAAAAGGGCAAGAACAGAAGAATCACCCCCGAATGGTTCCAACAGGAGGACTTGGTGTCATATTTAAATTCACCAATTTCTCTGTTGGCACTTTTCGGTACACTTTTTTCGTCAGAGAAATAGACTTGACGCGAAGGGAAGGTAAGTTCTGTCAAATTTTATCCGAAAATAAAAGCTATCAAGTTTGATACAAGATATGTTTTTAAGTTCTGCATTAAAAATACAATATGTTGATAATTTTGTCTTGAAAATATTGTGAGAAAAACTGAAGTTTAAGATTGTTTAACAAACAATCCCACTTTTGAGAAAGTATCCCCCTCCCCTCCCCTGACGATTTTGTGAGTAGGAATGAAACTACTATATTATTTCATAAATTTTCAAAAATTTATAACTGTGCATATGTTGTGCTGTTAACCATGCCATCAGAAATTCAGAAAAAGAAAAAAAAATCCACGAATGATTCTAAAATTGTTTGTTTCATTGCTGTTAGATATGAAAGAACTGAAACTGATATGGTATGCAATACTATAGTAAAAAATTATATTTTAGAAAAAATCACGGAAAAAGGATTCTGAAATTCTCGGAAACGTTTTTGAAAATTGTTTCGAGAGTTCCGAAATACTCGGAAACGTTTTCGAAACTTTCATGAACCACAGCTGCACAGAATACTCAGAAACATTTCTGGAAATTACGGAAAGAGGATTCCGAAATACTCAGAAACGTTTCTGAAAATTACAGAAAGAGTATTCCAAAATACTCAGAAACATTGAAAGAGGATTCCGAAATACTCAGACACGATTCTGGACATTACAGAAAGAGAATTCCGAAATACTCAGAAACGTTTTTGAAAATTTCATGAACCGCAGCTGCACGATATACTCAGAAACGTTTCCGGATTTTTTTTACAGTGTGGGTAAGCGGCTCTCCTACAGAAATTTTTTCACATTTAAGTCTCACAAATGCAATTTTAAACTATCTTTGATGGCTTGAGGGAGGAAAGTGAAAGTCGGAGAATCTCCTGTAGAAAGAGCAATTTGCCCCCTCCCCCCCCCCCCCTGCTTTCTCTGGCTAGTAGTAGTTTTGAGCTTAGTTTTCTTTCAAAATGTTTCAAATTATCAAACTCAATTTTTTTCTCAGTTTGTACACTGTAAAAACGATTCAGAAACGTTCCTGGAAAATAATGGACAGCTGATGTGTCCAATTTCTACCATTTACATATCTTGCAAAAACCAACAATATTTTCTGCTAAAATTCAATAACTTTCCTGAAATTATCCTGGAAGTCTCCTGAAAATTTCCGAAACCTTCCCGTTTAAAGCCAGTCGTGTCTCTGGAAAATTAAAGTAAACTGGTATAATATAATATCATGGCACCTTCCTGATTTGTCAAGGAAGTTCCAAAATCAGCATAGCAAGCATGGCCAAAGCTAAGACGGAATCGCAAGTAATTACCAAGAATTTTACTTGCCTGCAATTATTGCAAAGCTACGTCCGTATACTTATTCGCTCCCGGTGGGAGCCTAATCAGTCTGAACGGGTCGGGTCGTAATTGAACTGAAGTCGATGCACCTTATAAATACGCTCAGTTAATCTTTCACCTGGGAGATAAAAATATTTTTCACAACAGTGAAAAGTCTGCATTCGTGCAACTTACCATTGCAATCCCGAATAGTAACACGGAAATACTCAGTAACATTTCGGATTTTTTTTTTTTTTTTTTTTTTTTTTTTAAGTGTAAGCTTTCCGCGGGCCGGGAAAAATCTGTTCGCGAACTGGATTTGGCTCGCGGGCCGTAGGTTGAAGATCCCTGATTTAGAAAGTGGCCTGATCCCTTGCAGCGAAAGAGCTGCAAGTGACAAAAACTGGGAGATTGAAAGCAAAGCATTTGGATCCGAACACTGAACTCGTTTTCGGAAAAAAGGGGAGCTGGAGAACATTCTTAATTGCAATTTGTGTTACGCTATGCCTCCGTTTTAACAGAAAAATTGTTCATAATAACATTTTTAGTACAAAATGAATTTGTATCAATCTATATCGCACTTTACAGTTAATTAAAAATGCAAAAATTCAACTTGATAGAAAAATTTAAAACAAGATTCTGTTCGGGGGGAGGGGGGCATTTTGAGGTTTTGCCCCACCTTGGAAAATTTTCCTAGATACAGCACTGTTGAAACTAATCTCATCATCTCTGTCTTGTCGTTCAGTTGTTTTCTTTGGTCTTCCAGAAGGAAAGTTAGTTCCAAAACGATTCTCTTCAGACCAAATTTGGTAAATACCAACCCTACTACGTCCAATTTTGTTTGCATTGTCTCTACCACTTTCCATCCACAAGCTTTCAAAACGATAGATTTACAAAATTTCCTTCTTAGATGACTGCATACCGCGGGGCATCTTGGCAATCTTTCAGAAATGGAAACAAAGGTTCGCTTTTATGTCTGAAAACTTGTGAGTCACAAGTAAATGACTTTGTAGTACCCAAAATTTGAGTATAAATACTAAAATCAGTATAAAACATTGATCGTTTATATATTTTTGGGACAGCATTTTTCCGCTTATACTGTTTAAAATTAGATGTATGATCGATAAAAGTTGTTTGAGCATTTTATTTTTATTTCATCATTCGTTATTTGCATACTTTATTTCGTCTTTCTTACTCATATAGTTAGCTCGTAGTTTCAATAAACTGATGGTCTATAAACTTTATAGGCTATTTTTTTTAATCAGATAGAGCGAAATATTTGCAATTGCAAATTAAATGTGTAATTAATTGTTTAGTTCTATGAATTCCTAATAGATGGCGGGGTACGTTTAGTTCTATGAATTCCTCATGAATGGCGAGGTACGTTAACTCTTCGAGAGGGCGCTGGCCGACTGTCGATAGCTGCAAGGAGCCATGCCTATGCTGCGCTGTTGTGAGCAACGAACAGATTTTTGAATACGTTTTTTTTTTTTCGATGTTCAGGTATAAATAATTTGATTTTGTAGGATTTTTCTATTGGGTTTTGTTTTTGTTATTTTGTTATTGAATTTTTCTATTGGGGCTGGTTAGGAGAAGCTTCCTTGCCAGTCAGCCACAGCCACCTCAGTTTCATTTTAGCCACCTGCACATTGTAGCAAAACATTATGGTGCTCTGGACTTTTCATGTTGATGGTTTTTTTTTTTTTTTTTTTTTTTTTTTTTTTTTTTTTTTTTTTTTGAGCTTATGGAGGTACCACGGTACCCCTGTGACTAGTGGGATATAAAGAAACTTGGTATACATGAGCATCTCCATGTAAGCTGGTTATGATCAGCTTTGGTACTAATCTCTTCAAAGTTTCACCCAATCGAACTATTTAAGCTTTCAGCACTGCTATTTGTCAAATAATAACACAAGGATTCACATAAAAATTGGTACACATGGGGGAGGTGCATCAATGGGACAGGTGAAGAAGTAAATTTTTGCCACCAATCATTTCAAAAGGGTGTCACAGCAGAATGTTTTTTTTCGTGAAGCATTACTACTTCTACATCGGAAAATAATACAAGAATTCAAACAAAAACTGAATTCAAGGGGACCTCAACTGAAAGATTTTTGGATTCCCCTTTGCTTTCGGCGCCTATTGCTCGAGAGAAGGACTTTGGATGATTTTGTCTTCCAGCATGACTGATATTCGCTTTCGTGATTCAGTGCCTGTACAAAATGCAATCACAACTGTGGCCAAGACAATTAATCCCTTAAACTTGGTTGAGATGATACATAAATTTGAAATTCTGCCAAGACAGCAAATTGCCACCAACCTGGCTGATATAAATCGTAAAATTCAAATACCGCCATGAAACCGAATTTTGGTAAATGCGATAACAAGTAAGGATCAATTGTTCATAAGAAATACAGAGAGGAAAGTTTTGCTATCTCCACATCATACTTCACTGCGAACTCAGGGTCCTCTGCAATGGCAGAGGTATCATATTGCAAATTGCAAAGGTTCCCCATGGAACATAAGGGCCCTGAAGGTCATACTTTTGTGCTAACTTACTTTGGTAAATTACTTCAAGATAATAAGTAAAGGCAAGGGAGTTAAGGCGTTAATGATAGCTTTCTCTTTGTCTGTGGGGTTGTTTATTTTACGCAGCATGGAACGTGTGAAAAGAAATTTCAAGCTACATAAAAAAACAACTTTACAGACACAGAAGCAATCTTAGAAACCCCAAAGCAGAATACTTTACGATATTCTGCAACGTAAAATCATTTGACCAAAATTGTTCTGCAAGTATACTTTAAGCATTGTACTCCTAAAAACGGGATATTTTCTACTAATCGGGTGCCCAAAATCAAAATCGTTTCATCTATTTTTTTTTAGTTTTTAAAACTTGACTGTTGCTATTCATTTCGGTGGAAATGAGAAACTTTCGGAAACATCATAGCTTTCAACCAAATGGTTAATTAAAGAGCATTGAATTTACAAAATTAGTTAATCATGAAAATCAAAAAAAAACTTTAACAAGGTGTAAAACCTGAAACGATTGAGATTCTTGAAAAATATTTTTAAGTAGTGGTACCCGCACAGCTTTGCCCGTAGTAGAAAATTAAAAGGTTTTATGGTTCACCTCTATATTTGCAAATAATGTATAGTGAATTTCTCGCCAATTGGCTTGCCCATGTTATGATAACTTGGTAATTTACTCGTCCATCTTATGATAATTTTGCTCGGGAAAATGTTCTTAAAATAGGAATAGAAAAAAAACAAAATCGAATTTTTGAAAAATTGCTTCGAGGTGCACACCCCCATGCTACAAACTAATTTTGTGCCAAATTTCATAAAAATTGGCCAAACTGTCTAGGCGCTAAATGCGTCACATAGATCCTGACAGAGAGAGATCCAGACTTTCAGCTTTATTATTAGTAAAGATGTTTTCTAAAATGAAAGAGCAATGATAAATTTTTTTATAAAAATCCAAATATAGGTGTCAAACCAAGTTTTTTTTTTTTTAGTTTTACATGGTATGATGGATTAATTAAAATAATGTTCATAAATAAATTACTAAAATGATAAATAAAATGAGTCAAGTTTGGGTTGCATATAATAAAACACTTCGAAACTTTCTTAATAATTGAAATATTTTCTGGATACAAAAGGATTGAAACGTCAAACAAGACCCGCAATTTTCGGCATGTTTCAATTTTAGCATGTTTTCAAATCATACGTTTATGGCGGAAATTGCAGTGGATGAAGATTGATTGGAAAAAATAAGGACGGGAACCAAAAATATTAGAAAAATCAGAATCTTCTCAGATCTATAAGAAATATAAGAAAGCTGTGAAGCCTGAAGAAGAAAACAAGAAGAACTTAACAAAACAAGTATAGAAATCACTCTGCAGAAATCAGTAGAATTTCTGCAAATATCTTAATTTTGTACAAATTCTGCAGATTTCTGTAAATTCAAAGTAAATCTAAAGTTCTTGCAAATGACTTAGCGAATTCAACATCGCGAGCTCTCCGCCAAATTATCGTAATTTGGGGAATTTTTTCCAATTTAAAGAAATCTGCAGAATTTCTGCAAAATTTTATCTTGAGTTGGAAGAAATTTGTAGAAAATGTGCAGTTTCTGCAGAAATTTCAAAGTCTATGGAATTTCTGCAGAAAATTTGTCTGAGTTTTCCTCTCACAAATGAACAGACTTGTTCTGCAGCTTAGGCCTCTGTTCTGCGACGTACGTTGCATACAAGGCCATGCCGTCCCAATGTGCAAGGTCGTGCGGCGCACAACAGTGCCAAAGCCAAAAAAGCGCCAGACTTTACCGATCAAAAATGTTCCAAGTAGAAAAAAAATCTCCGACCGAAAAAAAAAACCATTTTCCTAAACTCTAATGGCGGCGTTGAAATTATACTGCTCATTGAGCTTACTGCTTATGGATCGTCTAACACTTTTAGAACTAAAATTTTGAAATTTTTCTGTGGAAGAACACCCCAGACCCCCCCCCCCCCCCCCAATTCCAACCTACTAGTATTACAGTTCTAACCGACCCCATGCTAAATCAGAGGTTTTACCAGCTTTCTCTATATCTTTCTTTCTCTGTGTGTATATATATGTGTATATATATATGTATATATATATGTATATGTATATATATCTATACACTATGTACAGGGTGTATCAGTACAGCATTTACAGACGTTCAAGGCAGATAGAGCACACCTAGATGATGGGAAATCGCATAGCAATGTATGGTCGAAAACTTTCATGGCACGTTAGTGACAGCACAAATCACCAAAAAGACAAGACACCTATAATATAAGAAAACATGTTTATTATCTTTGGTACGGCAAAAAACTAAGAAAAATGAACATGAAGGAGCCAACGATTGTCATCAAAGAAGGTGTTCGAAATTACTACAACGGCCCGTGATGCACACCTCACATCTCCGCCGCATCAAAGATCGAACGTCAAAGCGAGCGCGGCAACAAAAAACGCGTGTGCATGCACCGTCATCTGATGCTTCCGTTTACATAATGACATCTATCACGCACACCAGACAAAAACTTGCCAGCATTTTCACTGTGTTAAAAATAATAAACTTGTTTTTTCCTCTTATTTGTTATGTCTTTCCTGTGCTTTCTGCAGACACATATCGCGTCAGGAAAGTGTTTCCGACCATGCATTGCTTTGTGATTTCCCATTGTCTAGGTGTACATTACCTGCCCTGAAAGTCTGTAAACGATGTACTGATACACCCTGTATATACAATGTACAATATTATTTATGAAATGCATAGCTTCAAAAGTAGGTGTCTCAAATTCCAACTTCTATGCAAATATGTTTTCTTCTGTTTTTTCAGAGCAATATTTAAGTAAGGCCAACAATCTCGGACAGTCGGAGAGTTTAAAAATGATACCGTAAACGTTTTAAATGAAACAGGAAATGTTATTGTAATTCATATCTTTTTTTGGCGACAGATATGTGAATTTGTTCTAAAAAAGGTTTTTTGGAGATATTTGAATGACTTTTGCAGTTAAACGCTTCATATGTTCTAAAACATTTCCAGGAAAGCAAACTCAGACGCACCATCTCCCAATTTTTGACTTCTAGAAAGAGAAAGAGATGAACTTGGCTCTTGAAGAATTCAAGCTTAGTTCGTATGGGAAAAAATAAAAAAAGTGCACTGCCCCTCCTAAAACCATTTTCTGGTTGCACCACTGGTTCCTAACTGTAAGCTGATAATGTCAATCAGTTTATTTAGTATAAGATGTGTTCAATATATAATATGCAAGTATATAAATTTGCTTTCATTGTTATTTTTTGAAAAATAAAAACTTAATTTTCAATAAATGTATCTTAGACTACATTTGGACAAAGCAAAAAATGTTTACACATTGTTTTTTTCCAATACATTAAATACCAAACTTTTTTTTCGATATTATATTTATCTACAAAACCTCACTCCATATGTTAACTTCATATTCCATGAACGCCACTGCATAAAGGCGCTCAAAAGACATTTGCACGACGGCGCTGATCAGGCATGGCGAGGGCCTGGTCGCATATTTATTCGTATTCTGCTTTGGGGCTTAGAAAGTTCATCCTGTGATGTATAAGTTAAGATTCAATAAATTGACCCTGAGAAAAAAAAGATGCAGAAATATGCAGCAGTATATAATCAATCACACCTTATTAACTGTATTTATTTAATTTAAACAGATAAATTGGCAGAAAATGCGCAAGGAAGTAGGGTACTTAATTTTGCAAAGCAAAAATTAAAAAAAAAATTCTTTTAATCTATTTTCCCTTAATTTCTTCAAAATTCCCTGATATTTCCCTGATTAATAAAATTCCCTGATCTCGCTGATTTCAGTGATCTAACCCCACACTGATGTATTACTTATTGAACAGTACACAATACAAAGCAGACTATGCAAAAATACAATACTTATCTCTCTAAAACTTTTTTTTGTTAAACCTTTTTCTGGAGAGCAGGGAAACTAAGTTTTGTTTTCTTTATTTTGCCCAATGAAAAGAAATGCCAAAAAAGAAAACCACTAAAGTTTTGCCAGACAGCTGGAATAATTTTCCCCCAGAAGATTCCTTGATTTTTCCTCATGTGTCACTGCACTGGTCTTCAATCATGGTTGAAGCAACCTTCATTCAATGTCATTCAACTTTCGCAATAGCTTACTATCATCTGAAACCCCGTTTTGAGACAACTCTAGGAAACTTTTAGTTCTTTCATTTTCTCTTTGACTCTGCGACCATGCCTTCCACAAGTTAGTAAAAAACACTGATGTACCAATACTGGAAAATTAGATAACAGAAAAGTTTTTTATTTTCTTATGACAAGTACAATGAATAATGACATGAAAAAAAAACTTGTGAAATTGTGAAGTGAAAATTTATAAATCACACAACTCTGTCCAGTGCTTCGAGCAATACAATGCTATTCCCTCGAATTACCTGGAAAAAAATTGAAAAAACTTGTATTCATTATAAAACAATTCCAAAACGTCTTAAGTTTTCAGTCATATGCAAATGGGAGATTCCACTGTAAGGTGTGTGACAGAATATAATTATTCTCCAGTTTTCTATAACTAATTATTTCTTTTATAAAACCTGTTAAGTGTGACTTTTACCTCTTCAGTTGTCACACAAGTACAAAGAGTGTACACAAAAAAAAATTACATCATGGTGTTACAAATTTTATAAAATTACAAATTATATAAAATTGAGAATTCTTATACTGTCGTGCTAAGCACAAAAGTCGTTATCTGCACTTCTTATCAAAATTGAGTTACGGTCACCACGTGGTTCATTATCAGACCTCACCTAAATGCAATGTTTTATAGGAGCTTTTCATTTTGAACTCGGCTGCAGATACGACTTCTGCGTTTAGCACCACAGTATACTGGTTGTGTAATTCTTTTACAAAAGGATGTAAAATAAGATAATATTAACTGATGCTTGATTTTTGATGCTAAACTAATGAAAAATCATTTTGAAAAGAAAAAATAGTTTAAAAATGTCACACACGTTAGGGTGAAATCAAACTACTATAGGGAAATAACAGGGCAGGCTGCCAACCCTCTAGAAACTATTTGAGGAGCATCTGTGGTAATTTTGAGGAGTATTTTGAAATTTTGCACAGCAGTTTGGTATCTTGTATACAAATCAATATTTAAAAAATTTTAACCTCTTAACTAAAACTGTTTTTGAGCTTTGATAATCATTTTAAGCACTGGCATAAAAAATTATTTTTAAACTAATAAAACAGCATTAAACACTACGTCACGCTTGGAGTACAAGCATCTTTAATTTCCCATATTTGCATGTCTGTCATAATAAACTAGTAGAATATAATAAAAATAAATTTTATTTTATTAAAATCTTTGGCAAGACTGGTCAGAATTAATACTAAGTGGGAAATGTGGAGCAAAATAACTTCTTTGCGGCGCAACTCCACAAAATGCGGAGCAGTTGGCAACCCTGTAATAATCAGCAGTCTCTTCTCTATTTCCTACAGTGATAGTACAATATTGAGCCATTCCATTTCAAATCAGGCATATAGCTCTCTAAAGTGTCACATGACCATCACATATAGCTAGGCTTGGCTCTATAAAAATTGGGCCCCTGGTACAAAATCTGTAGGGCTCTTTCCACTTCCCGAGGGTCCCTAATCTGGGCAAGTCATTACTGTAATAGGAACAGGGGACCCTCGGGTGCTATGTAGGGCTCTTACCAGAGGCCAGCAGTGTATATTTGCAACGTTAATAATTCTAAGTGCTAGTTTCTTTCAATTTCTTGGATCATTGGGGCCCCTTAAGGATGTGGACATGAGCGCCTATATAGGGGCACAAGTTTGGGCTCAAGCCCCCCCCCCCCCTTAGAAGTTAGAACTTCCCTGCTTTTAGTACTTTTTTCTTTGCAAAAATGTAAAAATATCTTTTCTCCTGCCAATAATGAATGAGTTATTAAAAATGTAAAATTTTAATAACCTGAATCTGTACAAAAAGCGGAATCCATGGGGGAAATATCCTGCTAAACCGTGGGGAAAATATCTGAGCCCCCCCCCCTCCCCAAAAAAAAAAGAAATTTGCATGGTGCCTTTTTTAAAAACACAATTTATTAAGTAAAATCAAAAACTTACAATCATTCCAATCTCATGACTCTCGCCATTTTTTTGTTGTTCTACAGCATCGTCCATGACTAAATTCATAAATGGGTCAAAGCCTCGCAGAACTCCAACAACGTGACGACCTCCATTTAATTTAACTGAAATTATAAAACTTAAAGTTAAATAGGAATTGTAAACATTATATTTAAATTAAAAAAACTTAATAACAAAGTTCTTAACTTAAATTAAAAGTGCATAAAGTACAGTCAACCTTCGTTTATTGCGGTTAATTCGTTCCAAACTTTACCACGATAACTGAATTTCCGCTAAGTAGGATTCTGTATTTATAAACCGAGCATTTTCCTAATTAGAGCGCATGACACTTGCTTTACGACAACTTAAATAGGTTTCTAACATAGTTAGAGCCCCCTAGACATGAAACAGCATCCTTTGCCACCATTGCATTTGTATTACTTAATATATGGCACAAAATTAGACGAAATATATATCACATTGTTAATCATTGAGAAATAAACTAAACACACACATGAAGTTCTTACAATCTATCTACTAATCTATGAAAATAACTCAACTTGTTCGATGATGAATTAATTGCCAGTTAGTGACCTTATATGCTCCCGTTCTTCCTCTACATTTAACCTCATTTAAGGTATTACGTATACAACTTAACAATCTCGTACATTGTTGAACAATATTTACAATTACAGATGCAATAATAGTGATTTATAATTTTCAGTTAGTGTTTAGCGATTAAAATGAGATAGCGATTCCCAACTCTTTCTTCGACGATTTTATACCGCCACTCCCTCAACTAGTACAACTACAGCCCTCAGAAGAGCTTACCTTACTTAAAAGACATACTTTGTTATTCGTATGTAGGAAGTAGTTTAAACGAGCGCATAAAAAAAAACTAAATGCTATATTCAAAATTTAAAAAAAAAAGCCGCGATGTAGTGAACCCGCGAAAGTCGAAGCGTGAAGTAGCGAGGGACGACTGTATTCAGTAATAAACATAGTGAAATAAAGTGCATAAAGTTATTTCTAAGCAAACTTACGATGGAGCTTTTTATCCATGTACCTGTAAAGCAAAAAAAATACAAATAAATTAAGTGCATAACAAACTTAAAACAACACTTTGAAAACTTTGAAAATTCATTAACTTATCAATCAGTTTTTTTGTTTTTTTAATTACTCAGAACATTTGGATCAAGATTATAGTAGGTCCTGGGGCCTTAGTTACTTTTATTTATTTCAAATAATAAAAGTTCACACAGTAGACAGTCCCAAGAAAAATCGTTCTTTCTAAAATCAATATGCATACCAGCTAAAGTTGTGCCAAATGACATTTTAAAGGTGTGATAAAAATTTTAACCAATTATTTTAAGATTAACAGACCTCTCATGAACATCCAAAATAATTTTTTGCTCCTTTTTTGACAAAATAAGCATGATGCAATAAATATTTAACCTAAAAATATTTTTGTTGTTCACTAATTTGTGCATCTAAAGCATGATAAAGATTAAAACAATGTTTTTCACATTAAAAGCAATCAGTTCTAGTTAGCTTTAGTATTTTCAGAACCTCTTAATTTTAGCCGCCATCGTATGTTCGGATTCCGATTTAAAGAATTCACCGGGACCAAAACTTGTATACGTTAAATCAGAGTTGTTCGTAATATAAGGGTATGAAGTTTAAAAAAATTAGTTTTTTTAAATTCAAATTAACAAAACAAAAGTTTTTTCTGCTATTAAAATAATTTCCCTCATTGCGGGGTTTATTATTCAGTAAATAGGGGCTTTCATTTTAGTCAGGGGGGGGCTGGAGAAAAATTACCTAAATTGCAAAATTTGTTAAAGGGAGGATCGTTAAATCAGGATTTGACTGAATTAGTCAAGTAGACCCACTGATAGATGAGAATGAGATCTTTTTTAAAAAAGATGGGGATATTGCTGATATTTTCTTTGTAATAATTTTTCACTTGTATCTGGCAGAAACTATCAGTGGATATGAGTCGGATACAAGCTGATCTACACCTGGAGGATTTTGTGTTCTAAGTCTGTGTACTAGACTGTCCCAAAGTTGTATGGGAAAAAATTTTTTGGAATTTCAACTCGCATACCATGGATAATTGTGACACTTTATGCAAATAAGTGTCTTGCTAAATTTTAAACCATTTGAAGAGTATTAAATGACAGCTCAACACCCTTAAAAGTTTTTAAAACCCAATTTATTGAGAAATATTTTGTTTCTCTAAGTTTTATAAAATTTACACAACAGAAAAACACTTTCTCTCTTACTTTTCTTTTAATAATGCACAATAATTAAAACTTTAAATCTTTTTGCTGAAATTACTTTTTAAAAAAATTTCACGGAAATTCCACTAATTTTCAGTTTGATTTCCGCCATTTGAAAAACGAGTTGATGATGCCGTTTATCATTAGTAAGTTTCAAATTAAAATCTCTTGTTAATTTAACTGCTCACTCAGCACAATCATTTACTACTTTCAATGCCGACACTACTTCCTTAACTTGGGTGAAATCATTTCTATTTGCTCAGATACGAAATTAGTATAAAGTTTCATTACAGTAAACAGATTCCGAGTCTGTTCTTTAACAAAATCCAACAATGGTTCACTCCAAAAAGAATTAATATCTAAAACCCTTTCCAGATTTTGGTTGCTAAAGCTTTAACCATAGCAGCTTTTTCTCTTTGGAGGTGCAAGATCTGAGAAAAAAAACCCTCCCCTAGTTTTCCTACAATGTCTTTCTTAGTGATAAAAGCAAATATCCACCCCTTCCCTCTCCTCCCAATTTGGATTGCCATTGAGCTGACTATGAGAAAAGCATGCCTTCTACAATCAGGTATGTACCGAGTTCCTTGCAAAAAATTATTCGTAACAAAATTAACTGTTGTAAAAAATCATTTAAAAGCAGTTACCTCTTCAGCTCTGGCGGTTGTGCTTTGCTACTCATTTTGAGTTTATCAAATTAAATTTTCAAATATTCCAAATTTATAGCAATTTGACAAGACAACAACTTCACCAAGAACACGCGGTCGGAAGCGGAAAACTGGGCAGTCTGGACATTTCATTGAATCAAAACTAAGAAACCCTGAACTAACCCGCTTAGCAAACGAGCCTATTGTGAGCCATCGTTTAAGTGAGCAGATTTATGTGATTCAGAACAAAACAGCACTATGTAACTTGTAAATCAAACTTGTTTTAAAGATATACATTTTGATGAAATTTAAAAGACTTCTGCAAAATGAAGCACATTCCGAACAACAGTACAGTTTATGTATAATATTGTTGGCAACAGTAATGTCCTCGTGCTTGCTCTCAAATGAAATGAAATGAGCGGGTTGTTTATTTATCTAGTTTTCGGAACGAATTGGTGAAATTCTTAAGATGACTTACAAGTAAATATAAAATATATACTTGAGTGCCCGAAGTATTTTTGCCGCAGTTCTATTTAGTCCTCTTCAACTTATAAATATCTTACAATTTTAAATTCCCAAAATGGAGTTTGATGTTTTAGATTCATTGGACGATTTGGGGTAATTTCTAATTCGAAGTTACATTTTATGCATGTCAAGCAAATAGATTCAAAAGTTTTGTCCACAGATTATTAGAAAGATTGATGTAGCTGTAAATATTATTGGGAAAAAAATTGTAGAACTGACTATAATATTTCGATTGCTATTTATTCTAATATGTGCATGATTGCATCATGTTACATCAATTTCTGTTGCATTGTTTTATTCCCTCAGCCCCTCTAACCACAGGAAGAGTTGGGTCACGATGGTCTGCTTTTCTATTTTTAGCTTTTTATCTCATCAAAAAGAAAAGAAAAAAAAACTTGTTATAATACGAATAAGTTTTCTTATGTTGCTAAACTATGAAAAACTATTCTATATTTTTCTGACAACTTAAAATTGTTATTCACTTTCATTTTTATTTCACTGTTCCATAAGTTATTGACTAAAAGCGTAACGTATCTTTAAAATAACTCAATGTAAGTTTGGAGAGTGGGGAACCATGTTGTAAATAATATTGATATTTTTAATTGCCGCTTTATTTCATTTAGTTAGCAAGTGGCGACCACTATTCTTTAACTAACCGACCCACCACATGGATTCATACACCCTTATATTGTGACTAGGATGTAATTGTCTAAGAACTCATTCAAGTTCAGTTGCAACTTTAAGTTTTGACTAGAAATGGGAATGGTCCCGGGAAAAAAAAAATTAATTTGAATTTTTGGCATGTTGAATTATGTTTTTCGCAATCACGAGCGTGTGTGTTTGTGTAGGCGCATGTGTGTGGGTGCGTGGATGCGTAAGTGTATGTATGCATGTGTGTGAGTGAGTGTTGTGTACGTGCGTGTGTGTAGGTGTTCGTGTGTGTGTGTGTGTGTGTGTGTAGGCGTTCGTGTGTGTGTCTGTGTAGGCGTTCGTGTGTGTGTGTGTGTGTGTAGGCGTTTGTGTGTGTGTCTGTGTAGGCGTTCGTGTGTGTGTGTGTAGGCGTTCGTGTGTGCGTGTGTAGGCGTTCGTGTGTGCGTGTGTAGGCGTTCGTGTGTGTGGGACATGGACGCCACCGCCCAGCAAAAGTGGATTCCGGTGGACAGTGCTCAGGACCAGCCGCGCCGTCGCCGGTGGACGGTGGTGCTGCAGGCCTGGTCCAAGCTGAAAAAGGCACGGACGCCAAAGACAGTCAAGTGAGAACAATAAGCAATCGTGATTGCTCAAAAAAAACACAGAAATTTTAGGGAAAAAAACTTTTTTTTTCAGACGGGTTTTTTTCCACTTGGAAAATTTTCAAAATTTCTTGCACATAATAATGTATTCAAAAATTTATATTTTTAAAATTTGTTTGTTTATTTTTTTATTTATTTATTTTTTTTTTTTTTTGTGTGTGTGTGTTCAGTATCTCGCATGAAAGCACTAAATTTGCAAATGCAAATTATAAAATAATTTCTACACCAAAGTATTATTTGCTTCTTTTCAAATTTTCTCACTAAAATTGGAAATGTATAAGGGGCATTCCACGGTATTTTTAAAATTATGTAGAGTCCGTAACGTGACCTTTTTTTGCCATAACTTTTTAATTTACCGTTTGATTTGCAAATTATTTTAATTTGAGCTGGTGCCTTGGTAGGAAAAGATCAAAATAAAATAATATGCTAATCAAACAGTAAATTAAAAAGTTATGGCAAAAAAAGGTCACGTTACGAATTCTACATAAATGTCAAAAATACCTTGGAATGCCCCATAAGCAAATATACATTTCCCTACTTTTTGTTTTCGTATGCAAAGGAAAAAAATTTCTCGCACTGCGATTGGTGCCAAAAAATTGACGCCAATAAATGAAGAGTGCCAATTTCCCAATTATCGAAATCTTCCCGAATGAAATGATGCTGCAAAACTCAGATTATACGTAAAACTTCTGGATGAACAATATTTCTTTTTAAAAGTTTAATATTATTGAGTAAGTTGCCTCGCCCTCTGCCATTAGAAACATAAAATTTCAAACAGTAAAGTGAACGAATTCTACTTGCTACATTAAAAATTGTCCATTCAAAAACACTGGACGTCGCAATAATAGTGCAATTTTATTTAAAAATCGTGTTTGTGATTTGTTTACGGTTTAGGGGATAGCTGACTAATGCACTTTTCAAAATTTTTGATCCCTCTCTCCTTTGTCACAAAATTTCACACTTCACCATACTCTCTCTTCCCATTACCACATGTCACACTGTTTTCATAAACGATCTTGTCAAAAAAAGGCTTGATGTCCCTCTTGTCATTTATTTCTTCCCCCTTGTCACAGAGGGGGGGGGACTTCATTCGTAGTCAGCTCCTCGCAAATAGACATTTCGCTACTCTTTTTTTATAATTACAAAATAAATGTATTTCTCACTGTAGCATTGGTGCCAACACTGGATAAAGTTCGCCAATTTCAATTTTGGAAGTCTTCCTGAATGAAATGATACTGCGAAACTCCTTTAATACGTAAAACTTCTCTACAAACAATATTCTTTGTAAAAGTAGGTATGACAGTTGCCGTTAGGAATATGAAATTTTCAACAGTCAAATGAACAAATTCTACTCGTGGCAACATATAATTGTCCATGCAAAAGCACTGGAAGTTGTAATAATACACCAATTTTATCAAAAGTTTCACCTTGAGATCTTTTTTTTTTTTTTTTTCAAAATGTGATTTTATCGAAACTGAATGTCCTCCCTCACTCCGGAAAATGATTTATTTAAATATTAAAATCGCGAAACCATAATCAAAATGAAAATATTTTAAATGCCCGTAGTTACCCAAAAAGCCTCAATACGTAATAAAAACAAATGCAAGCATTTCATTTCTTTACACTCAAGCGATAAATGGCAACACCACAATATTATCCTGCAGTTTCTTCATGCTAACTATGTCGCATGAAAAAGCAAATAAAAATGAATTTTCACTAACTTTTAAGTGCTTCTAGCTCATTTTCTAGTCATCTTAGCGGATTTCCATTTTTGCACGGCAAAACCGGGTAGAACGTGTTTTAAAGTATTTTTCGCAAGCTTTCCAACCATACCAAGCTCGAAGCATTAAAATGCATTTTTCATATAGAAAAATCGGTTTAAATAATGAATTAAAGCTTAATGTTTCACGCTTCTTACAATGAATTTTAGCAATGGAAAAGAGATAAGATTAAAGTTTTTGTTTCGCTTAACTAAAAAACACTAATAACTTTTTTTCTAGTGGATTTAGGTTATTGGGCCTTGGGCGCCCTGACAATTTCTTCCTTAGGAGTATTTTTAAAAATCCTTCCAACCATATCAAATTCGAAAAAAATGGACCATCTGTTCGCGTAGAAAGGACCATTTAGGACAAAAATGCGTTTTAAATAAATATCTCCGTTAATTAGATTTTAAAAAATTTTATTGATGACACTAAAATTCAGCAAGAGCTACTAAACAAAAAAAGAATGAAGGAAATCGGTAAAATGTATTACATGCATTCATATACCTGTGTTGTGCACAGGTATATAAATGCATGTAATACATTTTATTAGAGAGAAAAGCAAATTCTTGTTTCAAATCTCACAATTTTGAATTTAAAAAAAAAAAGAAATTCAGTCTGTCATAAAATTGATTTAGCAATTTATAAAAATCATACCTTATTCAGGGGTGCCCCCCCAAGAGCAAAAGCATACCCCCCACCCCATATTGTGATAAAAATGAATTTTCCCCTAAATATTGTGATGACCCCCCCCCCCCCAAATGAGAAAAATCCCCTCAAAACAACCTTCCCCCTAAAAATTTCAATGATGCAGTCTGCACCATGACCCTCCCCCCCCCCCTCCCCTAGGTGTGCACCCCTGCTTTATTAAAAATTAATTTGGAATGATAAATGGACTATTTGTATAAATTTTGGCATTTTTAACTTAGAAATCTACTGGCCGTTAAAAGCTAAAAGGGCTCTAGTAAAAGTTTTATGCATATTTCTAAGAAGAAAAAATAATATGTACACTGCATATATTTTTACATAGTTAGCTCCTTTTAAAATTTTTAGGAAAATAGCACTATTGAACTGCATATTTTAATTACTAAAAATTCAATCCATTGCAATTTTTCCAGAAAAAAAAAAGTTTTTTTTTTTCCATGGCTTCAAAGTTTCTGAAAGCTTTTCATCTCTAGTTTTAACCATGTAATTCCATCCAATGTACTGAAGCAGCGTTTCTTAAATTGTAATCCAAGGAGCCCCAGGGTTCCACAAAGCTCTCTCAGGGGTTTCATGAGATTTGCATGTTTTCATTCCACATCTTTCAAATTTGTCACTCAAAAAATCGATAAAAATGCTTTCTCAAAACTAAAAATAAATTTACTTTTACTTTTGTATACTGATCTGAGCTTTATTACACATCATGGTTAGCCACTACAGGAATGATTTTATTTGTTGCCTGAAATTGTACCTTAAAGGTTTAACTTCGAAATTTTTCCAAGAGCAGTCATAAAGCTCCTCTTTCTCACTTTTAAACACTTCAATTTTGAAAAAATTCCGGAAGAAGCTACTGACCCTCTAATATCACCAAAGATAGTTTAAAAGTGACTTCAATGTGGAAAAACTTATGACACCCCAAATTCCCTTTCCTGCATCATTACCAAATATTGCCTAAAATTACGATTATTGACATAAATTTCAAATATTCTACTATTAATACTAGCCACTCCCCCAGTATCTGTGGCAGTAATTTTAACACTTAACGAATGAGGACCAATTTAGGTCAACATAACATACAGTGACATCAAAGTCTCTGATTTATAAATAACTTATTATTACCTTAAAAATTGTTGTAAAATAAGAGACATTTTAGTTTTTAAGTTTTAAAAACTTTTCTTTGTAAATTTTAGTGAATTATTAACACTATTGTAGGTAAAAGACATCAGTATTTCTTTTCCTAACTAAGAATATATTTTAATCATATAACTCATGCATGAATTCTGAGGTCATTTATCCATTTTAAAAATACTCAGAATCATAAATAGGCATAAGCAGATCGTAAGAGGGCAAGGGGGGTAATGCCTTCTCACTTTCAACAGTAAAGGAACTTTGCCCCTCCACTTTTCTAAGTTCAAAACTAAGGGTCGAACAAAAAATGATAGTGTTGATCTATTCAGATGTTTAAAGAAAGAACTGACTTAATGAGTGCTTGTTTTATGCTTTTTTCATGTTATTATTTCATAAAAATTAAAATGAAACTTTGATTTGGGGGCGGGGTAGGAGGGAATCTTGTATGGCCAACTGTTCCTG
>NW_026557913.1:0-56415 GCF_026930045.1 Uloborus diversus | reverse complement strand
TTTTATGGCTTTTACATAAGATCTTTCGTTTGCGTATACTCCTTAAATTGGGCTAAAATCTCCTGTCTAATGTAAGGGGTTTGAGCAAACTGAAGATCTTAAAATGAAAAAGCTATAAATTATTTTTTAGGTTCAAACCACGCTAACTACTGACAATTTATGGCTGTTGCATTATTGAAAAAAAAAAACTAATTTTATTATTTTCTGAAAATTTCCATTTCTAACATTTTTTTTTTTTTTTTCAAATTTTCAGCCTTATGCGCGAACTGAAAATGACAACTTAAGAATTTTTTATTATTTTTATCCAGTTAAGGGTACCAACTATCAACTTTTGAAACGTAACGCGATTCTGAAATAAAGAAATCAATTTTTTTGAACCATCCTAATGCACACATACAAGCATACATACACTGGTGTGCAAAAATTAAGGACGAAGTCGAAAAATTAGCATATCAGCTGAACGAAGAGGCAGAGCGGACAGAAAGACCAATCAGGAGATTAAGTAAGGTGATGTACGGTAGCACATGCGCAGATATGCACGCAGACGTTATGGGGGAGTGTCTGAGTAGTATAAAGCATGTTGTCGGTGTAAGATCAGTATTTCTGGCAAAGAGATTGCATGCCGTATAGCAGTTAAAATCACACCGAGTTGCTGCCTCAGCGAGAAATGGCGAATAATCAATCTGTTAGACGACATCTGGATGCTTTTACCCGAGGTCGAATCATTGGGAAGTTGGAGGAAGGCCGCAGTGTGACAAGTGTGGCTGCAGAGTTCGGAATTGCTCACAGCATCGTTTCACGACTTTGGAGACAATTTCAAACTACAGGAACAGCTATCCGGGGGTTCAGTAGTGGTCGTCCACGAGGAACCACACCCGCAGATGACCGGTATATTGTCTTACAGGCCAGAAGAAACAGGCGGGAGAAATCGCTAGACACACAACACAGGCGACTGGACGACCGATATCGCGTTTTACCGTGGCCAGAAGACTGCACGGTGGTCCTCTGTTTGCACGACGCCCTATACGGTGTGTACCTCTAACGCCTGCCCATCGGAGAAGGCGTTCTCTGAGGTGCCGGGAACTCCGGAATTGGAGAGACAATGAATGGAGACGAGTACTCTTTACAGATGAGAGCAGATTCAGTCTGAGTAGCGATTCTCATCGCATACTCATCTGGAGAGAGCGGGGAAGCCGCAATCATCCCTCGAATATCATTGAAAGGGATAGGTATGGAGGTCGCGGTGTTCTCGTTTGGGGAGGCATCATGCTTGGTAATCGTACAAACCTTCACATCTTCGACGCAGGTTCAGTCAACAGGACCCGTTATTGTAACGAGATTCTTCTTCCATATGTGCGTCTTTTTAGAGGCGCTATGGGTCCGCAGTTCCTTTTCATGGACGACAATGCACCATGTCATCGCACAGTAGCTGCCGAACAGTTCTTAGAGAGTGAGGATATTGAACGTATGGATTAGCCGGCACGATCTCCCACGATCTCCGGATCTCAATCCCATCGAGCATGTATGGGATTTTCTAGGCAGATGCTTGGCAGCTCGTACCTTACTACCAGTAACAATTCGGGAGCTTCGATTGGCGCTGCAAGACGAATGGACAGCAATGCCTCAACAACTCATTGACACCCTCATTCTCAGCATGGGCAGACGCTGTGAAACCTGCCTAGCAGTCGGGAGAGATCATATCCCCTACTAAAGACCGGATGTTTCTTGCTGCACACCCATCACAGGGATGTTTCGGCCTTCAGTCGCATTGCACTCCATGCTACTTTTTCAATAAAGCTTCTTTTTATCCCTCTGATTTCTCTTTTAGTAAGTGTTGCTTACATTACACATGTCCTTACGTATTGGGGATCTTACGGTATTAAATGTGTTGATTTGGAAAGCTTTTGTACAAAGTTATATTGAAAAAACCGTCTCGTCCTTAATTTTTGCATACCAGTGTATATACACAGACAGAGGAGAAGGACGTGAAAGCTTTACAAACAAATCGAATAAATGCCTTCCCATCAGCTTTTTGGGTAATTAAAATTCGTATTGTCTTAATTACTTTGAAATCATTTATTAAAAATCATTTGCTTTGCTTTTTCTACACCTAAATAATACCCTAATAACACCTTTTTTTTTCTTTTTTTTTTCACTTTTATTTAACAGGTATTGACTGATTGTTAATGAGTGGGGCGGGAGGGGAGTCATAACAGTGATGCCTTAGGTACATACATAGTTGCACATATTTTCTCTTTGATGTACATTTTAATATTTTAGAGGATATGCAGCCTATTTAAGTGTAAAAATTAGATCTGAGGACTATACTGCCGTGTGCATGTAAAGAACAGTAACTGCAAATTTTTCCATTATTTTTTTTTTTTTTTTTTTTTTGCAATTTTGTCCGTTATCTTTATTGCTCCATTTCGCTTCTTTGGTTTCCGCTGAAAAAAGGCGCGAAAAAAACGTCTACTTCCAACATTTTCCTATTGTTAGTATTGAACCCACCACACATTTCTTCAAATATCTCGAAAACTCATTTCTGTAGATACTGCCGTTTACCTGCACACTTGCAGGTAAACGGTGCAATTACGTTTAAATTTCACGTGTAACGGCACAATTATACTTGCAGTATAATTGTGCCGTGGTAAGCACAAAAGTCGTATCTGCGGCTGAGCTCAAAATAAGAAACTGTTATAGTTAACGTTTAACGACCGCCTCCAAAAATTTGATTCAGATTCCACTTTTTCGGAAGTTTAAAAAAATATTTCCCATTCACAAATTACCATAAAGTATTGTAATAGGTGAATTATGGACAACGAACCACTTGGTGACCACAACTCAATTTTGATAAAAAGTGCAGATACGACTTTTGTGCTTAACACCAGGGCTGCGGAGTCGGAGGCGGGCTAATTTTGGAGTAAAGCGTCGGAGTTGGGAGTAGAAAGCTTCAAACTGCAAGAGTAGGAGTCTGTCATTTTCCCGCTAAGTTCGGCACTCTGCCAGGGGTCACGGAGTCGGAGACAGGCTGATTTTGAGGTTAAGGAGTCCGAGTCGAAAGCTCTGAAATTCCCAAAGTCGAAGTCGGAGCAGTAGTCGGTCATTTTTGCTCCGACTCCGCAGCCCTGCTTAGCACGGCAGTATAGGGCTCGGGTACTTACTTTGCTTGCTAGAAATCAAGGCCTGCTTATTACTATCAGGACTTAATATATGGCTAAAAATTAAGAATTCTGGAGGTTGGGCTTACAACCATCCTCTCCTTTGCTGCGACTCTGGTTCCTTGTTTGAACACTTCATCCTCATATACTATATAATAGCTAATGATCGAGTAACCACGAATGAAACTTGCGCCACGGCATGATAGTTTGATAATGTGTTTTGGTAATGTTTAACATGCAAGGAAAGGCTCTATCGTGGAAAGGCTCTATCGTGGCAACTCGATCCGGTAACTTAACTGTTTTACTGTTAAGACTGTGTCATTTCAGGGGAACGAAGAAAACAAAACAATTAACGCTATCTACTGGAATTTAGGGTTCATCCACTGGTGTTAGGGTTACAATTTCAACTATCAAAATATCACCAAACATGCAATGGCTTTGTTCAAATGTAGAAGCAATTTTCACCCGTCATACCTCGACGGGCTACTTTCTAGTTATGGAATAATTAGATTTAGATTAATTTTTCATTCCTTGCATCCCCCCCCCCCATTCTTTCAGGTATGAGAAAATATTTTTAGAATCGTTTCCAGCTACCGTCCCCGAGAATTCCTCACCCGCAATTTCCGACCAAATGTCACGTTCTGCCCTTCAATGCGACGTGCAACAGATTCCGAAAAAGAATCGGAATTTAGTTGAAACGACTCGTACACACACACAATGTGCGCAGCCTTCCCGATATAGCTACATCCTGGCTATACTTCCTGCACCAACAGGAAGGCGGTTAATAAGAAAGCCAACGCAAGCACTCTTTTGATATGTAAAAAGAAAAAAAAAGCAACGTTTCCGTGCCTTTAAGTTTCACAAACAATACGAAAGCACGTAATTCGCAGCGGAGTGTATTCGCTGAGAGATGTTTATAAAGCAGAGTCGGAGGGAAAATGACAGATTCCGACTCCTGGAATTTTAGGGCCTTCAACTCAGACTCCTTTAGCTCGAAATCAGTCCGACTCCGAAACCCTGGAAAAGTTGTGGACTCGGAGGGAAATTGGAAGACTCCTGGAATTTTAGAGCTTTTAACTCTGACTCATTTACTCCAAAATCAATCTGACTCCGATTCTGACTCCGTAGCCCTGTCCAATGATATTTAAGTAATGTATCTTACTACTTAGTTTAATTTCTAGAAACACTTTTGAGCAGTGGTTCTCAATCTGTTGTCCGCTGATCACTGGTGGTCCACGAGCAATTTTCATGTGGTCCGTGAACAATTGAGCAGGGATGCCAAGCAGTGGCGTAGCTACAGTGTTTGCCGCCCGGGGTGGATCCTCAATTTGCCGCCCTTTCGTTGTGAAATAGCTAATACACAAAACTGTCAAACGTGTTTAAATTAAAACTAGAAATTTAATTGAAGAAAAAGTAAGACCTTATTATTCTCTAAATACTTTCAAAAGGAAAAAAAGGGGGGGGGGATAAGGGCCCACACTTGGAGAAAATTGCTAAATTTAAGTCAAAAACCGAAATTTTAGTAAAGTTATTAGAAAGAGCGCGTTGGGTTTGCTCCCGATTTTTTTCAAAATTAGTCTCTTTTAGTGTTTTTTTGTTGACGTTAGGGAATCGGCGGGCAACGAAAGGAAATTTTACGATATTTTAAAATGCAGCTTAGGCTACGTAGAAGAAGTCAAGAAAATTGGGAATGGTCAGATACTCAATGCGAAAATTTTAAGCTCTGAAATATTCAATTTTTAGGCTATCTTCGGCAACGCAATTGCATGCGTATACTTACGCAGTTGTAGGCGTTAGGGTAGAGAGAAGCGCAGAGGCTTCTTACTGAAGTGTTTTTTAAATTGAAATCAATTTTTAGGGTATCTTTGGTGGTTTGATTGAAAGGGGAAGGTTCGGGTTCTTTCTTTGGAAATTTTTCGGCACCGAAGTCTCAAAACAGAATTCTAGGCTGTCTTTGGTGACGTTGAGAAGTTCCCTAATGGCTTAAAAAATATTGCGAGGCCAAGCAGTTCTCTCCTGAAAAATGTCCGTAATTGACGTCCGATTTTGGGCTTTGTTTTATAATGTTAGGAGGAAGAGGGGACAGAGAGAAGTTTCCCTCTAAAAATCATTCTTAAAGCTGAATACTATTTTAGACTATCTGTCAGAAGGAAGGGTTAGCGAGCTCTCCTACTCACGCAAATTTCTAAGAAAAGTGTTTTGGGCTATCTTTGGGTCGTAAGGAAAGGGGGTGAAGTGTTCTTTCCTCGGAAATTTTTCAAAATTGAAGTTTTAAAAACACAGTTTTAATCTTTTGAGACGTTAGGTGAGAGGGGAGGGCGATTAAGATATCTGTCTTGGGAAAATTCCAAAATTGAAGTCCTAAAAACGTATTATAGGCTATATTTGATCACTTTAGGAGATCAAGGACAGTCAGGGTTCAAATGCTGTTTTCACAAATTGATATTGAAGTATCCAAGCTTTAAAAACGTAATTTTAAGCTAGATGTTGAGACTTTAGAAAAGAGGGTGGGAATTTTCTCCTGGAAAGTTTTCAGAATTAAATGCCTAAATATATACTGTTTGGCTGTGTTTGCTATGTTAGAGAAAACGGTAGGGTTAGGCGCTCTGCCTAGAAATTTTTGAACATTGAGGTCTAAAAACGTATTTCTAAACTACCTTTGGTGATATCAAGAAAAGGGATAAGATATTAAAGCGCTCCCCTACCTAAAAACATTTTCGCACTGTTCGACTACAGATTGGGGGTGGGAAATGTTCCCATCCGGAATTATTTGAGATTGAATACTTTAAAACGCATTTTAGACTATGTTTGGATAAGTTGAGGGTCCAACCCAAATGTTGAAAAATGAAATTCGCTTACCTTCTATAAGGAACATATTAACATGTGATCTAAAATTGTCGGATAGATTATCTACTCTCAAAAGCGAGGAAACGGAAATCCCTTAAACTTAGTTAAAGTAAAAAACTCTTGTAAAGAGTGGGAAATCAAAGCAAACCCTGAAACATATGAAGTGTGATGAGCAATAAATTGTTTCGTGTAACATTTTACACCTCCCTCTCTATTTCTTACTCTTGTCACCATTTTCCTGAAGTTAAAAAAAAGGAAATTTTTGTTTCACGAGCAGGCTTTCAAGAAACTCTAAACTAAAATCCTGTATTAGCTTTTTCGTAAAACAAAAATTGGAAAAGTTCATTGTTTTCGTCTTCCGGAAGTTAACCTCTACAGTCTAAATAACAGATAAAAAAAAAAAATACTATGCACTTTTCATAATGCACTGAATAAGAGAAAATAACTTTTCTGGATCAGAATGGAATATTTAAGTATTACTTTAGTTTTCAATTATTCCAATAAAATAACACCGCAAACAAAGTATAAGCAGCTCAAGTTAGGTATAGAATTTCTTATTATTATCGAGCTTCCACAATCATAAATTTGAGTGTTGAAACACGCATAATTTTCTGGGAAAGTTTGGTTTGAAATGACTTGAGCCGCTCTTTTCATCGTTTGTGGTGTCACTTTCTTAGAATAATTGAAAATTACAGGAATACTTAAACTGTCCATTATGCCCCAGAAAAGTTATTTTGTCCTTTTGAGTGCTTTAAGAACAGATTTTCTTGCATGCAGTAATAGATTAAAACCATAATTTCCTTATTTGGAAAATACATTTAAATTTTCCACATCAAAAGGGCCAATTTGCCGCCCTTAGAAAAGTGCCACCCGGGGCGGACCGCCCCCTCCGCCCCCCCCCCCCCTTAGCTACGCCACTGAAGCCAAGTCGGAGGTAAATTAGCGGCTCCAATTCCGTGAATTTGAGAACCTCCGACTCCGACACCCCAAAATCAGTCCAACTCCGTCTCCGACTCCTCAAGCATTGACAGAGTTGCAGATGCTGAGATAAAATGCCCGACTTCGACTCTTGGAATTTTAAATTTCCGACTCCTACACTTTCATCCGACTCCGTAGCCGTGGAAAAGTTGTGGACTCGGAGGGAAATTGGAAGTCTCCTGGAATTTTAGAGCTTTTAACTCTGACTCATTTTCTCCAAAATCAGTCTGACTCCGATTCTGACTCCGCAGCCCTGGAAGAGTTGCGGACTCGGAGGGAGAATGACAGATTCCGACTATAGTGGTATTTTTGAGCATTCAACTTTGACTCCTTGAAAAAATTTACAAGAATCTCAGTCATCGAAATTTTCCCTGTCCTGTATCATAAGTGAGGGGAAAGAAATGTATTTTACAGATTCTGCTGCGTACAAATGTCGCATTGTTCGAGTAATTTGCAGAATTCAAAGGAACATCGCGCTAAAGCTGTTTGTTTAGGATTACTTCCTTTCACTGCGAGAAAGAATCACTTCCCATTGTTTGGCGTTGGAAATAATGAAGCATTGTTGCTTGGACGGAATTATCTGAAAGTCAGAAGTTTAAATTTAGTCCCCTGATCAATAACTTGATTGTTGGATTCAATTTTTGCATGAATGAGCATTCTGAATGCCTACTCCTTCTCCTCGTTAGGCTCATCCGAGCAAGCTTTTGTATTTTCCCCTCGTATGATCAACTCGCCTATTATGGATGGACGTGAGTCGACGTAAAGCGTTAACTATGAATTTGATGAGCTTAATAATTTTCAGCTATGCACAACGATATTTACGTATTGCTTGTGACTACAGGCGTCCCTCGTATAACACGGTGAATTCGTTCCGTGTAGTATCGAAACCGTGTTATACAAGACTTATTTTAAAATAATTACTATTCATTCATGAACATAGTAAAAATCATGTCAATATGTATCGTGTTGTATCGAAACCGTGTTACACGAGACTTAGAAATAATGTCAATCAAGGGTTGTATACCGTGTTATATCGAAACCAAGTTTCATAAAAACAAAGTAAAAACTTACATGAAATACACCGCCGGCTCAGTCATTTCCAACCGAGGAATGCAGTTTCGTGCTTATTAGCACTCATCAGCCCGGCATAGGAAAGCGACTGAACCGGAGATGGAAATCCTCTTAAGGAAGCCAAGAGTGCCAAACAAACTGGTAACTAATATAGAATTAACACAGACCAAACGAGTGACCGAAGCAATGGTTCGGTTCAACTCGAAGATTGAAGGCAAGGCATGGTATATTCAGTAAATTACCGCCCATTAGCCAGGGCTAAAACAGAAATACATGAGATACACCTCCGGCTCAGTCATTTCCAACCGAGGACTGCAGTTTCGTGCTTATTAGCAGCTCATTAGCAGTTTCGTGTTTATTAGGAACTCTTGGCTTCCTTAAGAGGATTTCCATCTCCGGTTCAGTCGCTTTCCTATGACGGGCTGATGAGTGCTAATAAGCACGAAACTGCAGTCCTCGGTAGGAAATGACTGAGCCAGCGGTGTATTTCATGTATTTCTGCTTTAGCCCTGGCTAATGGGCGGTAATTTACTGAATAAAGTAAAAACTTATTAAAGTTTTCAAACATTAACAGAATGTATTAGACAAAAATGAAATTCCACCTTTTTACTTCCTTTTACAAAAAAGGAAGTATTATATTCGCGAAAAAATTTTCACTCAAAAATCGACCTTAATTTTCATTTTACTCACCACCGAATAAATATTGAGTTTTTTTTTTTTTTCGACTCGATCACACGTGGATAAGTGTCTAAGAACGTATAGACACGCGAAATATCCATAATGAGGATTCCCGAGTTAATGACAGCGAATTTTCTCGTGACGTCTGTATGTACGTATGTATGTGCGTATGTATGTCGCATAATTCAAGAACGGTAAGTCCTAGAAAGTTGAAATTTGGTACGTAGACTCCTAGTGGGATCTAGTTGTTGCACCTCTCCTTTAGTTGCATTCGGGTGTGTCTAAAGGGGTCTTTTGCTCCTTTTTTGGAGGGAAATCATTGTTAATTTCGATGTAAACTCAAGTGGTGTTATAATTTGGCGATATATCGCCAGTCTTTTGGTTGCCAAGTTTTGTCGCCAACTTGGCGATTTAAAAAAAAAAATCTGTTTCAATTTGGCCACTGTTGGTGATATTTAGAAAGTAAACTATTGAATCACATTAAAATTGCCAGTAATGTGGATATGACATTAAAGTGGAGTAAAAGGGAAGTCATGTGATGCACACATCAGCTCGTTTACACATTCGTGTTGTATCAAAAACATGAAGTATTAAATTCGAGTTTCGTACCGTATAGTATCGAAACCGTACTATAATAATCGCAAATTTATAAATCGAAAACCGTGTTGTACAAGTACCGTGTTCTACGGGGGACGCCTGTACTTGGGTTTGGTTTTTGGAACCACTTTATGAGCAGTGGTTCTCAATCTGTAGTCCGCAAATCACTAGAGGTCAGTGAACATTTTTCTTGTGGTCCGTGAACATTTGAGCAGGGCTACAGAGTCGGAGGGAAAATGAGCAGCTCCGACTCCGGGAATTCGAAAGCCTCCGACTCTTTTACTCCAAAATCGCCCCAACTGAGACTCCGCAAACATTGGCAGAGTTGTAGATTTTGAGGGAAAATGTCTGACTCCAACTCTTGGAATTTAAACTTTCGACTCCTGACTCCGACTCTTTTACTCCAAAATTAGTCCGACTCCACGACTCTGCAGTCCTGTTTTTGAGTTGATATTGAACGATATTATGTTTATAGTTGTAATTAAATTTATTAAAGAAACCTTTGGATTTATTTCATTTCTGCTTACCTTAACCATTTCTTTTTTTTATGGATATACCTTGTATTATCTAATCTAGAAAGTCACCATTAATAATATGATAGGTGCAATCTTCTGCTCCATTTCCATTCCATTTTATTCGTAGAAACAAAAAAACCCAACTAGCAGTGTCCTATCGCAGTTCGTGATTGCAAAAAACATAATTTGCGTTCAAGAAGTCAAAATTCAAATAAATGCAAGATTCATCTTCGTATGAGGTCGGTCCTCTTTTTTTTTCCCCTTCTAATTTTCAACTTAATATTAGTTTTTGTTATAGAAAACCGCTGCTATTTACAGTAGGTCCATTTCTTGCAGTGAAAACGGATTTTCTTTGATTCTAAAACAAGCAGACCTTAATTTCAACCAAAATAAGAGCCCTGTAGCTCTCACAACTTACTTTTTCATGTCAATAACCTGAATTTCGCCTAAAATGTTAAATTTGCATGAAATTGAAAAGAAGTGCCAGGAACTCAGCTTCCGTGAGCTCCTTTGAAAATAAGCTCTGAAAACAAGCATACAAGAGATTAGGCTGTAGCGCCAACATTCTGCCTGTCGTTTTGAACTTAACTCGTTTCAACTTCAAAAAAAGAAAACCCTCTCGATCATTTCCTCAGAATCTATTAACTGAAGAACCTGTATCAAGATGATTTTTTCGTGTGAATTGAATTTGAACTTTGTGAACTACGGAAAGCAGCTTCAAGTTTTTATCTGCCGAAGTTCAGTGCTCTCAGCTGCTGTGATTAAGCGACTCTGCGTTTTAATGAGCCTTTCCTTGCCCTAGCTGGCAAAGCCGGCTAGAAGCGCGAAGAACAGCCAAATTCTATTTCTTTAAAAAAGAAAAGTAAAAAAAAAAAATCAAGAATTTTTGAACTGACACCGGAAGGGTTAGCCAGAGTCAAAGTTTTCTCTCTTTCTTCTGTTTAGATGGCTGCTGAAGAGCAGTTGACAAATTGAAAGCAGGTTGGAAAAACATTAGATAATGTCTTGGGGGAATTCTACTCACAGGTATGCATTTGGAATGAGTCGTAATGGGAATTTGAAGTCTGCTTTTCAAAGTTTTACGCTTCATATTTATTATGTTTTATATTCATATGAAGACTAGCATTTTAGGGAGATCATGCTTGAACCTAAAGTTGTGGGTACGAAAATAATTCTGGCACTGTTTGGATGTCAACACAAAGCATCAAATCGGCCTGGAATAAGGCGTCTAGTAGATCATAATATTATTTACCACTTTCATAATAATCATAAGTGTTATGCTTTGTATCCATAGGAAGACTAGCACTTTAGGGATTCATGCTGAAAACTATAAAGTTGTGGGTACAAAAGATTTCTGGCACTGTTTGGATGTCAACACAAAGCATCAAATCGGCCTGGAATAAGTGCCTAGTAGGGCATTAACTTAAAAATTTCTGGAACTGTTTAGGTGTCTACACAAAGCACCAAATTGGCTTGGAATAAGCCGCCTAGTAGAGCATAATATTGGTAACCACTTTTATAATATTCATATGTATTATGCTTTACACCCATAGGAAGACTTGCATTTTAGGGGGGTCATGCTAGAAATTATAAAGTTGTGGAAACGATAAATTTCTGGAACTGTTTAGATTTCAACACAAAGTTGACAATTCGTGTTATTTCACACTAATTCAGATTTTTAGTTCGAATATTTTCTTCCATCCCGTTAAGTTTAATTCATCTACGTTTGACTATCCATACTCATAATACATAATTTAAAATCATGGTTTATTTTTAAAAACATATATTAACCAATTATATATTATTTTAAAAACTTTATTAACCAATATTTTCTTCTCCCCCATCGAGTTTAATTCGTCTATATTTGACTATCTATACTCAAATTACATTATTGAAAATCATGGTTTATTTTAAAATTTTAATAATATCATTCAGAAACGTGAGACAAAACTTTATTTACAAATAATTGTATATTATTTTAATAACTTTATTAATTAATTTCAGAAGCAATGAAAAGAAGTTTTATTATTTCAAATATTTACTAAAGCAAAAAATCATTAATAAATTTAGAATATTAAGACAAACACATTTTGGGTAAAATTGTGACAACGGATGTACTAGTACTACGTTGTCACAACTTTACACATTTCCTTATACAAAGTTTCCGACTGTTTTTTTCACATACACTTATATTTTATTCCAAAAATATTTGAACACAATGTAAAAATACATTCTGCATCCATTCAGACTTATGTGCAATAATTAAAATATGATCGCATATAATGATGATGGATGGATGGATAATATTCTTGATAGTTTAACGGTGGGAGGGGTCATAACTTTCATGACCATGACCTTTCCCCTTATATCCTCTCCTGACACTTACTTATACAGGGCATTTATAAATCTTCCACTGATAAAGAAAAGTCATTTAACAATTTTTTTTTTTAAATGATAAATATATATTTTTTTATTCTGATCCGTATCTAATCAAGACCCACTTTCCCCCATATGCAATTAATATTAATAATGTGTTTTTAGGTCAATAAAGAAATAAATATTTCCTTTTTCAAAAATTTCTAGTTTTTAATGACTTTGACGTTAAACGACTTCATATTTTAGTTATATTATTTCAGGCTAATTAAGAACTATAAATCACAGGAAGAAATCCTAATTTAAAAGCTTTCCTTTGTTTAAAAAAGTTAATATACATGTTATCAAAAAAGAAACTAATGTGAAAAAATACATTCGTATGTTTTTTGGTTAACCTTTTCTTTTTATTTTTAAGTTCAATGTTTCGAAGAAAATGTTTAATTCGAATATTATCTTCCATTTCGTTAAGTTTAATTAATCTACATTTGACTATTCAAAGTCATAATACATAATTTAAAATCATGGGTTTATTTTAAAATTTTAATAGCATCATTTAAAAACTAGACTAAACTTTTGAATACTTACAAATACTCTACTTTCAAGGATAAATAATGTTTTCGTTACATATTATAAACAAAACAAATTATTTTTATATATCCACGAAGTTAATTATTTTGAACTTTTGTTTTCCTTGAAGCGAGAAAAAGCAGCTACGATTTAACTTAATGCACACAGTAATATTATTCACATTAATATCAAATTATATGCGGGCTATCTGCAAGAAAATTGTGTTTTCGATTATACCGTGGAGATGATAGTCGACGTAGCTTTAGAAAGAAAAAAAAACTTTAAATCCACTCTCTCCGCTTTTACCTCTCTCATCAACAGTACATCGAACTCTTATTGTTGACCGCGTTTTAACGATGTTAGCTCTTTTGTATAGTTGTTCATCTGCCAGAGGAAAGATCGCGTGGGTTTGCACGCTGAATTTCTCCCCAGCAAAGATATTAAACAATAACATGTTTAAAATTGTAAAGAAAGCTTCAAGTAATCATTACAATCTGTGAATCTTGTAAAAATTAAGCTAACAAAACAAGTATAAAAATGATAAGAAATTCGAGAAGAAATAGTTGAATCTTAATTGCTGCGTTTAGAAAAGCAGTTCTATCTGTATTTAAAAATAAATACGCTTTGCTCACCTAATTTTTCTAAATCAATTAATTTTTCTTTGTATAAACTTTTGTAAGAGGCTTCCTTTTAGTTTGTTTATTTATTTTTCATTAAGATTAATGTCTCAATAATCCCATGCAAAAATAATTTGGGCTGTGTTGGTGGCTCTTTTTTAGTCAATTTTCTTTATTAATTTTCGTTTGTATAACCTTTCGTGAGAGGCTTCCTTTTAGTTTTTTATTTATTTTTTTTTTTTCACTAAGAGTATTTTCTTAAGAATCCCATGCAAAAATAATTTGGGCTGTGTTGGTGGCCTTTTTATTGCAATTTTTTAAAAATTATTTTTAGTTTGTATAACCTTTCGTGAGAGGCTTCCTATTTTTTTTCTTTTTTATTTATTTATATTTATTTTCATTAACAGTATTGTCTCAGTAATCCCATGCAAAAATAATTTAGTCAGTGCTGATAGTCTTTTTTTAGTCATTTTTTTAAAATTAATTTTCGTTTGTATAACTTTCGTGAGAGGCTTCCTTTTAGTTTTTTACTTTTTTATTTATTTACTTTTATTTATTTATTTGTTTTCATTAAGAGTATTGTCTCAATAATCCCACGTAAAAATAACTTGAGCTGTGCTGGTGGCCTTTTTTCAGTCATTTTCCTTTCAAACCCTAATTAAGCCCAAGGGCGGCCCGAAATTAAATTGTAGGGAAGGCAGAAATTCTCAATTCACCGAATGGTACTCCAAATTTTTCCTCGTGATAAAATACAAATATGCATACATAGGTGCAGCTAATGAAAAAGGACATTCGGCAATTCCAAAATTGCAATATTGCAATTATGTCTCCAAATTTGCCTAATGACGAAATTTTTTGAGAGGCCCTAGTGACCTCTCGTGACCTCCCATTGGGACGTCTCTGGACATGTCCTCGTCTTCACAATCAAAAATTTGTGTAGATTAAGCAATTTATTACAACTATGTTATTGATGTTACCCGTATCTTTTTACAGTATCCATAGGCTTGTGTTGGTCTTGAAGCATAACGGGTTTTGGCAGCAGTTTTCAGTCTAATAGAAAGGAATTCCTTCCCAATCTGTCAGCGATGTAACAGTATCAACAAAAAAGTTTAAAATTCGGAAAACTTTTGAAAATTCTTGGATTGAGCTAGTTTTGATATTAAACGTCTCAATTTATCTTTTATTAAGTATTTTCTCCATCATTCATGCATCCCCAAACTTACCTTTTCTGCATTTTCTGTCTTTTGATTTTTATCACTTACTAATAAGTCTTAATAACCATTACTTTTTAAAAAAAAAAGAAGAAAACTTGTATTTGAGGCAGTGAGAAGCAAAGGGATGTAAGTGGACTTTATAAAGTAATGAAAACGCGTTTAAAGTTCAGATTCCAGGCCAGGTGCCCATCCTCCCCAAGTTTAATGGCGCAAATTCCCCCCCCCCCATTTTTCTCAACCCTCTTTATTTTTTTCATTTCCTAGCTTTTTATTTTATTTTATTTCTCTTTTTTTAATATTTTTTAAAAAATATTATTTATTTAATTTTAATTATTATTGTTATTATTTTATTGGCAAAGTTCTGTGCTACGCCAATAACACACACACAAACTAAACAAATAAACGAAATAAAATATAAACAAAATAAAATAAAATGAATCACTTAAATTTAAAATAAATCCATAAATAAATTTAAGTAAATAAATAAAAACATTTAAAAAATCTCCCCAAAAAATTTTGATGGTGCAACTTGCGCAATAATCCCCCCCCCCCGTAGGTACCCCTGATTCTAGGCATAGGCGCCCATATGGAGGGGCAGGTGGGGACTCAAGCCCTTAGAAATTAGAACTTCCTTGCTTTAGTACTTTTTTTTTTTTTGCAAAAATGTAAAAACATTTATTCTCCAGGCATCAGGTTGGCTTTCTGCCGGCAGAAACTGGTTATAACCGGTAAAAACCGGCAGAAACTGGCAAAAACTAAAAAGCATATTTATTAATTCAAGTAATTACAAAATGATATTTGTTTAAGTAAACTAAAAAATGTAATTCTATTTCATCATTATAAAAAATAAAACTCATTGCCCTTGATTTAGTTTGATCAGAAAGAGAACTGTTTAACTGCAGATGCTCGTAACATTTGTATTAATCTAAAGGACGAGAATCTTAAGGGCACTTAAGAAAAAGAAGTGACATACAGATTTAAACAGGCAGTTACTGGTTGTTATTTGCTAGCTTATGCGTGTCATCTAAAATGCTTGGGATTAAAATTATCATTTGCTTAAGAAGAAAATGCCAGAATTTTACTTGCCGATAATAACCTCGATTTTATACCTAATATCACCTTTACAAAACAAATTGACCCTATTTCCCAAAACTTATTTTTCCAGTCAAATTTTAAAACCACCCCAGTTACTACATAGTAGATCATTTTATTTAAAAAATATATACAATTGATGAAAGTTTCATGAATCTTTGCTGTATCCTTGATGGCATTGTCATCTAGTTCTTCTGTTACGAGAGTATTCTGTTATTTCTCCTCTATTCATATTAAATTAAGAAATCATTAATATTTTCAATTCACCTTTTCTTAGAGACAGCTGAAGAGGGCAAAAAACATAATTTTTGATTTTTAATGATATTGTAATTAAATTGTGCTTTGGCTAACATTTCATTATTTTCCTGTGTTAAATTCCTATTGGGTATCAAAGATTTATTTTATGTCATTTTTTGAGTTTTTGCCACAAATGTGGCAGAAAGGGGTTTTTGCCATGCCGGTTTTAACCGGTTTCTACCAGTGGTTTTAACCACCTCGGCAGAAACTTGCCAACCCTGCCAGGCATTAATCAATAAGTTATTAAAAATATCAAATTTTAATAACTCTAATCTGTACTGAAATCGGTTTCCACGGGGAAAATATCCTGCTAAACCATAGGGAAAATGTCTGAGCCCACCTCCCCTCTTACAATTTCTCATACGGGCGCTCATGATTCTAGGTAGGCTTTCATTGAATTTTTTTTTCTAAATCATGCTGTATAGCAGCAACTACCAGGACCACTAGTACCACCTCTTGTCCCAAAACACAGGAGAGGTTCTCCTACTATACTAGCACCGGTTATCTCCATCTTTTAAATTTTGGCACTTACATCCCTTTGCTTCTCACTGCCTCATTTCGCTTAACGAGGATTTAAAACCAAATTAAATTTATGCTTTTATTTAAAACAACTGTTTATTGATTTTAACACGACAGTTTAAAGATATTAACATTACGTATTTTTAGTTTAACTTAATCTAAATTAACTTAATAGAGGATTTAAAATGACTCAAATCTCGAAAACGTAACTCTTTATTAATACAAATAAAATAAATTAACATTAAGTATGTTTAGTTTAACTATTTTCAACCTAACGAAAGTTTTAACTGAAAATGTTTTTTTCAAATAAATAATTATTAAGACTGTTTGGAGAAATTTAACAGAATTGCATGCTTAGTTCAAAACAGTTTTAGTTAAAAATATTTTTTAATGAAAAGTGAAAAAAAATAATATGTATCTCGAGACTACTTAAGATTATGTATGTTAGTTTAAAAAAATTTAAATAATTTTTTTAAATACATTTTAAAAGAAAATCTTTTTTTTTTAACCTAAGAAAATTAATGTTATGTGTGTTTCGTTTAAAAAATTTAACTTAAGAGTTTTAAAGTAACAAATAATTTAAAAAAAATTTTTTATTTGAGACTGTTTAAAGAAAGTAAAATTATGTAGATTTTGTTAAAAAGAGTAACTAAAAAAATTTGTTTACTGAAGCTGATATTATGTAAGCTTAGTTTTAATAAAGTTAACCTAACAAATAACAAATTTTGAAGATTAAGTACTCAGTAAGATAATTTAAAATACGTTCAGTTTACCGTATACTTCAGGAAGATTCTCAAAATAATGGATAAGTGTTTCATTACTTTCCTATTTTTACTTTTTCCAGTTTAACTGAAATTTCCCGACGTGACGTGTTGAAAATGACCTTTCGATGTCTTTATTTTCCTTCTCTTTTCTGGCACTTCTCTCGCAATTTTCATTCTGATAAGTCAATCATTCATTCTTCATTCCGAAGAGAGAGTTGTGAAGAGCAGAAGGTGAGAAAATTCGAGAAAAGGTACAGGATTGTGAAACAACTGCGCATACATTTTCATCTCTGAAGTCACAATACGAGGAAATGAAGTTGCTATTTGGTATCAAAGAAGGAAATTTTTGCTAAACTAAATTTAAATCATATGATGAGTGAATATCATTCTTTTGTTATTTATTTCAATGGTTTGCTTTAATTTAAGAAGATCCAAAACATATATGAGTTTTTTTTTCTTTTGGATTGATCTAAAACTTCGTTGTTAAGATATAACACTGAAATCAAGATGATTGAAATAAATAGCTAAAAAAAATTAATTTGAATTTTGACCTCTTGAATTCAAATTATGTTTTTCGCAATCACGAGTATGTGTGTGTGTATGTAGGTGTGTGTATTTATGTGTGTTTGTGTGTAGGGGGAATGTGTATGTGTGTGTAGGCATGTGTTTGTGTCTGTGTGCAGGTATGAGTGTGTAGGTAATTGTGTGTAGGTGTGTGTGTATGTGTAGGTGTCTGTATGTGTTTGCGTGTGTGTATGTGTTTGTGTATGTGTGTGTAGGTGTATGTATGTGTGTGTAGGTGTATGTATGTGTGTGTATGTGTTTATGTGTGTACGTGTGTGTGTGTATGTGTTTGTGTATGTGTGTGTAGGTGTATGTATGAGTGTGTATGTGTTTGTGTGTGTACGTGCGTGTATGTATGCGTGTAAGTGTAGGATATTGACGCAACCTGGAGACGGTTTTCTCTAAAGGAACAGCATTGTGAGGCGGCCGGTCGACGGTGATGCTGCAGAGGGTGCTGGGGAGAAAATAAAATCATAGGACATCAAAACAGTCAAATGAAAGCAATAAGCAATCGTGATTGCTCAAAAAAAAAAAAAAAAGTCTGAAAAATTATAGAGCAATTAAGAGTGTTTATTGCTTTTAGTGTAACGTCGGTACCGTTCACTTTTGAGATCAAATTATCGAGTAATCCAGTTTGCTCTTTGTTTTCTTTATAGTTGACGTTCGCTGCTTCAATTTGTAGATTAATAATTTGTAGATAGCGAGTCACAAGGTCTATTGCTATTTTTTAACGAACTGTTTCCAGAAGGCTTTATTGGAGCTTTTGCGAACGATTTTTATCACTCGTGATGAATGAAATTCATGAAAACTAAATTGGGGGAGGGGGGGGGGATTCGCGTCTCTTGGAACAAACATCATCTGTTTTTTTGGCTCGAAAAGATATAATGGTTTTCCTTTTTTAAATTCATTTTTTGACAACTTCCTTCGGATTGTATGTTCTTTATACTTCTTTCGGTATATTTTTAGAACATTTTTTAACTTTAAAACGCTTATATATGGCACTTATGAATTATTGTTCTTAAATTCTTGTGAAACTTGAGAATTTTTTGTACTACAGAAATTTAATAAACTCGTTTGAATACATTTTTCATTTTTGTTTCGTCAGCTTTGTTTTGTCGACATTACAATTTTTTAACGGCATGGTTCATTTCATATTACGATAAAGTACATATCTTACTGCACAGAAAATTCATTTTTTGATGATTGTTTCATGCATTATGGAATAACGTTTTTAATATGGCGATTTATTGGTGATCTTTTGCATGACATTAACTATGGTTTTTAAAAAATCTGAGAAGAGCGACCGAAATTTTGACAAAATTACAACTTTTAGCAACACAACCTAATCAACCATGGAGCAAAGAAGATAATTTTTCATGTAGAAATTCGAAACGAAGAAAAAGAAACGTTTCAGAAAAATCTAAAACTGATTTAAAACCGGGCAGTAATCCTTGACTGTGAAAACTTTAAACAGGGGCGCCCCGATGGGAGGTCACGGGAGGTCACTGTGACCTTCCAAAAACTTCCTTATTCGTCAAATTTAATTTTGTCTGATAGTTCGGCAAACTTTGGATTCTACTCGGCAAAATCATCATCACTCGGCGAAATTTGGAGTTCCATTTGGCAAAATTATCATCATTCGATGAAATTTGGAGTTTCATTTCGCAAAATTAACATCATTTGGCGAAATTTGGAGTTCCATTTGGCAAGTTGAGAATTTCCGTCCTCCTTAAAAGTTAAGTTCGGTACGCCCCTCACTTTAACTTGTCAGAAACAAATTCATCTTCACTCGACTCAAGACAGCACACAGCAAAACTATGTCAAGTCCTTTACTAACGCAAAAAAGAGAAATAATATAATGCATATAGGATTCCAAAAACTTCAGATATGTCCTCTGTAATTAAATTGGCACAATGGCTTTGCCACAACCGATGCCCATGAAAACGAATCAACTGTCAAGATCTATCCGCTCTGAAGTGTAGATTGACCTTATGAATGTCAGGTGACTTTTATAAGGTTGACAAATGATTGTTTCATAAAATCCTTGCGTGTAATGAAATATTGTTTCTATTTGAGCGGCTGGTAGTGATTTTTTTTAACTGAAAAATCATTAATTTCTTACTCTGTACCTGGTGTTTGATGTGGTACATATTAAGAAAAGCTTTGATATTACTTTAATATTAACTTCTTCCATTTAAAAAAAAATTATATTGATACATTTTGACCAAAAAATGCTGCAGGTTAAAGCATCCAGTGTCTAAAATTTTTTCAGTAGATTGTAATTAACTGTTAATTAATGTTTTAATAGATCTGCCTTGCTGTGTGTTATTGCTTTTCTGGCCTTCATCCACTTTTTAAACATTTCTCTTATTGACTCGCTATTCTTATTACAAAATGCTAAAAAAAAAAATCAAATTATTTTATAATTGTTACAAATTTAGTGCAATCTCAATAAAATGTTTGAAAACTGATGTTAAAACTTTTAAAGAAATGTATAATTATAGGCAGCGAACATGCGGTTTTCTTGCAAAGCGTTGAAGATTGTCCCGGATATACCTTTTAAACAAATATTTTTACATTGTTTAGAAAAATCTTCAGGTCTTTTTTTAATCAGCACATGAAGCACCAAATAAAGTTTTCAATGACATGGATTTTTCGTTTTTTTTCTTTTCAGAGAGCTTTTAAAAGCTGTTTTTTACCTCAAACTTTACTAGTAATTATCATGCGTTAAGACCAAAATTTCGTACCGATTGTACATCCTGCCATTTTCTATCAACTGTACACATGCATGAACATGTTACTAGACTTGATAATAACGTTATACTACACGTTCATTTCTACAAAAAGGAAAAAAAGAAAAATAATAATAATTTTTCGAAACTTTATTTTTCTTTTTCCGTGTTTTCGGTACTTTCTCGATGTTTGCTCGATTTTGACATCAAGATTTGGTGAATAAAGAATACTTTTTTCTTTTTACAGATTCAAAAAAGAAGAAGAAAGAAAAAAAAAGAAGATGCTTTGAAACATGACTTGGAAGAGAGATAAAGTAATTATAAGTACTTTGATGACTTCATCGTCTATGCAGAATTATGCCCACCGTTATTTTTAAACATTACAAAAATGTTGAAGATTTCTTAGTAGGCAAAAAACTTCTATTTTCAAAAACCATTAAACAGTCATCCATCGACCAAGCTGTCGTATAATCTACTCGTACCAAACATAAATAAACCCGAATGCCGCTACGACACATATGAACCTAAAGGTGCTTTCACTGAATAGAGACTATCACTGCGGAAAAACAACATTTATAGGGAGCATCTAGCAGTACACAATAGAACTTCGTTTATCGACCCTCGTTGCTCCACATCAACGGATCAAATTTGTTAAGTATTAAAAAAAATACATCAACTTAAACCGAAATTTTAAATTATGATATCAAGAAAGGAATTATATTTGAACTAGCAAAAGTACCCGGCGTTGCCTGGGTCAGTAATAATTATTAGAAAAAATCGTTACTTGCTTTTGTTTTCTGTTTTAAGTGAAAGAATTTAAAACACATATTTTTGACGTGATTAAAAATCGAGTTTCTTCCTTACCCATAAAACTAAAATAGCAATAAGTATAAAGAACAAAGTAGTATTGATTTAGAACCGAAAGCACTATATTTAAGCATATACAAATTTAAAAAACATGAAATTAATCTTCTCATGTTTAAAAAGATTAATCTGTTGATACTTTTTTTTTTAACATGGAGTCTAAAACCTTCTCTGTATGGCTAATGAAGTACGAAATATTTAAAAAAAAGTAGCTGCGCTCGTAATCCCCTTATACTTGCTTTAGTTATTTCGGGAAATTTCAATCATTGTGGCTCTTGGTGCGATTTTACCGAATTTGCGAAAGTTGTTTCGGGGTACCTTCGATGATGCTCCCCCATTCTTTCCTTACTTTGTAAAACGATATGATATTAATTTTCGTTACAGAGATATCGTCGCCAGATGCTGAGATATTTTTGGTCACCATAAAATGGCGCTAAACAGTTTCATCCGAAATGTTACCAAAATAAGTAATAAAATTTGGTGATTGTTTGAAATTGTGCAAAAAGGAAAATTAATGGAAGTTTTTGTGCTGTTTATGGATTTGCCTAATTTAGTTGCTGGATTATTTAACACAGTAAAGAAAGTCTTTTGAAAATTCTTTGATTGGCGATATTTTGTTTACATGGTGAAAGCTGAGAAACATTATGACGTAGTCTTCGGCTTCAAAAACAGCAACGTTGAAAAAACTGCCAAATGCATCAGCTACGGAAATCTTTCTGCAAAAATTTTGGCGATCTGCTGGTTGTTTGGATAATGAGTAAGTGTTCAATCAGCATAAATAATAATAAAAACCATTAATTACATTAAAGTTCTGTTTAAATGGAAAATCATCAGCCAAATCATGTATTATTTGCCAATCTTGTGCAAAAATCTTACTTCAAGATTTGACTTGAGAAAAGCCTTGAACAATCACGAAAAGCAAAGCAAGTCAATAATACAACAATTGTCGCTATCGACAGGGAGTTGAGATGATACACTAAATACTGTATTGAGTTGAGGAAAGCCTTCGAACATGGATCTAAAAAGCTCATTAATCGTTTTTTATTCTACTTAGAAATTTCGAACAGGTGCCATCTTCAGCAGAAAAATCAGAGCTTTCGATGGACATATAATGTAAATATGTGCAAGTATTTTTTCATCCCAATATTAGAGAATTTATACAAAAATTGTGTTTTATTGCCCCCCTAAGGGGGTTTTGCTCCCCATAACGGGACGAAAACTACCCTATGTGTTATTCTGATGCATAAGCTATATTATTGTAAAGTTTCATCAAAATCCGTTCAGTAGTTTTTGCGTGAAAGAGTAACAAACATCCATCCATACATCCATACAGACAAACTTTCGCATATATAATATTAGTAAGATATTCGCTTTTTATTTTGATTAAATGTACGACTACTTCTTAGATCGTGCAATAAATTATAGTTCAAACGCTTCGGTATGTTAGTCGCTGTTTTCAGTGTGTAACGCAGTATGCTCTCAGAATGCAACAAAGTATGCTTTCAGTACGTGACTCTGTATGCTTTCTGTATGTAACGCAGTATGCTCTCAGTATGTAACTCAGTATGCTCTCAGTATGTAACGCAGTATGCTCTCAGTATGTAACGCAGTATGCTCTCAGTATGTAACGCTGTATGCTTTCAGTATATAACGCAGTATGCTCTCAGTATGTAACGCTGTATGCTTTCAGCATGTCACGCTGTATGCTTTCATTATATAACGCAGTATGCTTTCAGTATGTAACGCTGTATGCTTTCAGTATGTAACGCTGTATGCTTTCAGTATGTAACGCTGTATGCTTTCAGAATGTAACGATGTATGTAACGCTTCAGTATGTTTGTCTTTTCTGAACGAAATTCGACAGAATGTCGAGCAATTTGATTATGCAACCAGCACTGCTTTAAAAACTTCGATTTGCAAACTGTCTTTTTACTGGTCCACAAATCGCTCATCAGCGAAAACGTCTTTTCTACCAGTATATTACGGTCTAGTACTTATAAACTAAGATAAGAAAATATGCGAAAATTTGCACAATTCTAATTATTGGCATGAAATGCGAAACTATTTTTTCCAACGACTCTCGGTTGAAACATTTACAATGTTACGTTCTGTTACTTCAGTAAACTGGGTACCGTCCCTAAATTGTAAGCGGAGATAACGGGACAGGCTAAGTTAAAATGGATGAGCCTTACAAATGTATTTGAGAAATGCCATGGGTAACTGACTGACATTTTTGAAGCAAAACTATACGTATTTTGTAACATTCAAGGCAATATATATATGTTGTGCAAACAATCTTTTGCACTGGAATATTTTACTTTTCAAGCAGAACTTAATGGTATAATTGAATTTCCGAAATAAACTGTATGATTTTTAAATTTCTATTAAAAACATGATAACTGACTCACATTTTAAAAATAAGTATGTCAGTCAGTTACCGTACTTTTAACATTTTTTTTTTTTTTTTATCGTCCAAAATGTTGAGAATTTAGTTATGCCATTAAGTTCAGCCCAAAAAGTACAACATTCCACAGAAAAAAATGTTTTTTCAACGTATATTTTGCTTTGAATATTACCAAATACGTATTGTTTTGCTTCAAAAATGTCAGTCAGTTACCCGTAGAATTGCCCATTTACAATCCAGTGGCATATGCAGTAAAAAATATAAAAAATTCAAGAATTGTTTATTGTCTTTATGTATTGAGGTTGATCTGATGTACTAGCTATTCCGTGACATATCGTTACATGTTTGAAAATTAGAAAGATTTTTTTTTTTTTTTTTTTGGAAAAATAATTTCTGTAAAAGATCTCCACGATGCCGCCCCCGTTAACGGTGAACTCTCCCCACTCCAGCAATAAGATCTCTCTACGTGTGGGCTTAACAGCTCGCAGTTCCTCTGACGTCATCGGATTTGATGACAGCATTTGAATCAATATGTAGCTGATAAGCCATCTAAACGGGAACGTGTAGGCCGCATCGTGTGGGCGGAGAAGAATGGATTAGAGAAAAAGTCTTTCTGTTCTCGGGAAAATGGCTAGAACACCTGTTCAATTCGAAACTTTGGATGGAAAATAAGTGCATTTGCTAAGCCGATGGGATTGACCTTTAAGTAATATTTTCAATGTCGTTCAGTGTGGTTTAGATGGAAATTTTGGGATCTACCGTAAATGTGAACAAATGTTCGTAATTAAAGTACAAAATATACAGAATTTCAAAAATAAATAAGTAAATAAATAAAACTAACCTAACACATTTTTTAAAACCTCCTCAGACATTTTACTTTTATTTATAAGCAAATAAAAATAATCTATCGCCTTTTTGCAATACTCCTTGGACAATTTAATTTTGTTTATTTATTTATTTCAAATATGCAAATAAATAAATTAAAAAAATTATCACTTTTTTCCAACGCTTGTTGGGAAATTCATTTTTATTTATTTATTTTACAAACAAATATATAAATGTATAAAAGTAATCTGTCACTTTTTAGCAACACTCCTTGGACAATTTATTTTCATTAAAATCTTTACTTCAAAAATAAATTAACTAAAAAATATATATATTTATCACTTTTTTACAACACTCATAGGGCAATGATAACGAAAAACATATAGGAAAATAAGAAAAGTGCAACCAAAGATCAGTTTGTGACAAAAGAAGAAGAAAAGAAGCCCAATGGTTTTCAGAACCCATAATTTAAATCTCTGAGTTCCATCGAGTATGTTAAAATTCTAAAGAAGTACAGGTCCTGGACTCCTATGAAAATTATACACTCGATAAAATATGAACTTTCAAGAGGAAAATAATGCTTCATGGTCCGGGAACTGGGAAGGAACACTTTTAGACTGTTGAGAAAGCAATAAATTAAAGAGTGATTTTTTCCCCTTTCTAATAACGAGGCTATACTATTACCCCCCCCCCTCCAAAACAAAAATAATTCAGAATAAAATCTAAATGCAGGATTTTCAGTCCCCCCCCCCTTTTTACTTTCTTCTATATCTAATATATAGAAGAAAGTATTGGATTCGTGCAAATTTTCGAATTTCGAAGGATTCGAACGTTTTGAGGTGTGCTGAGTCCATTTCGACTATTTTTGGAAAATGTCTGTCTGTCTGTGTGTGTGTATGTGTGTATATATGTGTGTGTGTATGTGTGTGTGTGTGTGTGTGTCACGTCTGTGTGTGACCAGTTTTTTGTGGCCGCTCTACAGCAAAAACTACCGCATGAAATCGAACGAAATTTGATACACATATGTGCCCCTATGTGAACTTGTGCCCATTGGTTTTTGGCGCGAATTCCTCCAAGGGGGTGGAGCAATGGGACGTTTTTTGAGTTACGCGTGCTTGCTATTCCTCAGGAAGTAACTGGCGGAATCAAACAAAATTTGGTCCATATGTTGCCATTAACAGGAGCAGGTGCTGATTCAATTTTGGTGTCAATAACTCAAAGGGGGGTTGAGCTATGGAACGTTTTTTTTGTCGTCAATTGTGACTGCTGTATCTCAAGAAATAATGAACGGAATGAAAGAAAAATTTATCGACAAGTAGCCCTTAGTGGGTATAAGAGCTGATTTTATTTTGGTGTCAACAGCTAAAAAGGGGGTAGCGCAATCGCCCGTTCTTTTTTTCCATTGTGAGTGCCCTATCTCAAGAAGCGATGCTACGTTCTGGTTGAAATTTGGAATATATGTTAATCCATATGTAACAAGAAGTTCCGTCTAGAACTAGACGAGCCTACTTTCCCGTATACCCATACTACTTTCTAGTACCTGATCAATATTCTCAAAAATAGCTAAAATCGCAAATTTTTTCAAACATATTTTTTTAAATATTTTAAGCTGATTTCTAGGAATAAAATATTCCTTACTTTTCTTCAAAAAAACGAACAAATAAAATAGCAGCACCTTTTAAACAAAGCAGCTAATACACTTCTTTCCATTAAAAAAATTTTTTAACAGCTTTCAAAACGAAAAAATAATAAAAAGTTCATTAAAACAAATACATCATATAAAAAAATCGTTTCTTTTTCCCCTGTTGCCGAAAATAATTTTTTAAACGAATTAATGCACTTACCAAAATAACAAAAAACAATAAAATGTCAACTTAAAGAAATAATTTTCATTGTCAAAAAAAAAAAAAAAAAAAAAAAAATCGCCTGCGCATATTTTTCGAGTTTATTCACCGAAAACTAAATACCTAAATTAAAACTTTAGCGTGAAAATAAAAACAAATCATATCAACAATAATTATTTCACAGTTAAAACACAGCAGCGGAGTCGGAGTCAATCTCATTTTGGGATAAAAGAGTCGGAGTCGAATATCCAAGAATCGGAGTCAGTCATTTGTCCTCCGTGTATAAATGTTTGCCAAAGCTACGAAGTCAGAGTCGGAAGTCGGGGAGTCGGAGTCCGATTAATTGACGGAAACAGGAGTCAGAGTCGGTGTCAGGTCCCCCTAAATTCTCGGAGTCGAAGTCGGGAGTAGGTCGTCAAGAGCTATTTCCAACAAAGTTTGTTTGAAGTAAATCCGCCTTCAAGTACGGAATCTACATTGACTTTCAGTTTCCCCGTAGGCGCTAATGTTAAGGGATTTGAACTGTTCAAAATTGAACGGAAAATTGTTCAAATCAAAAAGATATCTTATATACAAGTTTTTATCAAAAGCTTTTTCCTACAAAGTTTGTTTGAAGCAAATTCGCCTCACAGTTCGGAATTGCTTTGAATTTCCCCGTAGGCGCTAATGTTAAGTTTTTTTGAACTGTTCAAAATTGAAAAAAAAATAGTTCAAATCAAAAAGCGAAATCCGAGATCTTTCGAACAAAAAAAAGTTTGTTCGAATCGGACTATTCATTCAAAAGTTATTAGGGGGGGGGACAGACAGACAGACCGACAGACAGACAGACCGACAGACAGACCGACAGACAGACAGACCGACAGACATTTTTCCCCATCTCAATACCCTACTTTCCAATTTTTAATTTTTCAATATTTATTTAATTATTTTATTTATTTTTGACTTTTTTTTGTTTTTCACGATATTTTAAAGATGCATTAAGCCTTCTTTCATGCTTTTTTCTTCTTTTTCTGACTTTTACTGGGAAAGTAGGCTAAAAAGGCTTTGGTTCAATTTTGACGCCAATCGCTCCAAGAGGTGTTGATTTTTTTTTTTTTTTTTTTTTTTTTGCGAATAAAAATAGCTTTATTAATGCAACAATAAGAAAGATAAATCGTAATAGATTGTCGTCTGCGTATTTCTCGTGATTTTAATTGTATGGAAATGATCGGAAATATTATCTCAATGATTTAAAATTTTTAACTGTTGCCATCTTATGTTTGTTAACAAATAAAATATTTGTAATTAATTCAAGCAAGGCTTTTAAAATAACTTTCAATTTTCGCTCTTTGCTTTGCTTTTGCAATAATTCAGACATCGGGATGGTCGTCAAGTTTTTGCATGTGTAATTTTGCTTTTGTTGGGAATATTGCTTCCTCGTCAAGCATGGGGAGGGATCAGAAAAAGGAAAAATATAGAAGAAAGTTTCGTGATGGCCACAACATACTAGTTTTTTCTCCGTTCAGTTTTTTCAAGAAAAATTACTTCAGCATTAAATGTTCTGAGAAATAAAGAATTACGCTGGGAGTTAAAAACAAAATTCATTCTGAGAAGGAATTCGTAGTTAATCCTCATGTTGCATTATTTTATTTAGTTTATTTTATTTTTTTTAATACATTAAACAGAAGCCATGCTACGACCTTGAAAGACATTCGTTTATTTTTATCAGTTTGAGATTGGCTAATTTCGGATTCCTTTAGACATCGGTACCATGAGAGAGGTTTGGAGAGCTCTTTTCAGTTGTACAAACGTATATTTCTCCTACTGTTAGCTATACAAAGCTACATCACTTGACGAATTGATTTTAGAATAAAATTTGGTACAAAATTCAAGAATCCCCTAATAGAGAAAACATGCAAAGTTTGGAGAGCTCTTTTCAATTGTACAAACGTATATTTCTCCTACTGTTAGCTATACAAAGCTACATCACTTGACGAATTGATTTTAGAATAAAATTTGGTACAAAATTCAAGAATCCCCTAATAGAGAAAACATGCAAAGTTTGGAGAGCTCTTTTCAATTGTACAAACGTATATTTCTCCTACTGTTAGCTATACAAAGCTAGATCACTTGACAAATTGGTTTTAGAATAAAATTTGGTACAAAATTCAATTATCCCCTGATAGAGAAAACTTGCAATTTGAAACGTCAGTTTGAATTTTAAGAACAGCAAAAAGTAGAAAAAATAATCTCATTTTCTCTAATTCCAAAACCATTTTAAACAAATAACTGAATAAAAACTTGCATCAGATGAAATGTATTCGAGACATCTAGAAGAAAACTGTGTTTTTTTTTATCCGACTTGTGATGATTAAGCAAAGGGGCATGAGCCCCTTACCTTATCGGTCCAAGCCCATCGATAGTGTATCCCTCGGCCTCCTATGTGGGAAGCTATAATGTATGTGGAGGATTTCTTTTGAAAATATTATGATAACGAGCAACGCCGTGTAGTTCTGCTAGCTTTTTATTGTCTGAAGTTTTCAGTCATTTCCAGTTGCAGTTAAACTTCAATTATACAAACTCCGACTATCCTGATCGCTGATTATCCGCAATAGCTTTCAGAATTTCAGGAGGAAAAATTAAGACGGAAACGGCGGAAGGATTCGCGAAATAATGATTCCGTCTACTCGAGCTACCGTTCTTCCCTCTGCAAGGCTAAAGTAGGAGAAATGACTTTAATTTGCATTACGGTACGTACATACTGTACTAATGTACAGCACTTGTAAGCAAGCTGCACATGTAAAATTGCTGTCTTTACATTTAATTAACTAAAAGCTCTTTTTCTTCAAAAATAGGTTTTTTCTCTCACTTTAAACATACATAGGGGAAAAAGGGGCACATGAGAACACTTTTTTTCATTATATCACGTATTAATATCTCAAAAAATATTATTAATTTTTCAGAGCAAAAGTTTATCCATGATTAAATAGTCTTTTCTTTGTACCCTGGAGTTTCAGATTTTTTTTAAAAATATTTTGTTACTTTATGGAATCTTAAAAAAAATATATTCAATTGTTCACTTGTGCCCCTATAGGGGAGAAAAATGAGTGCATCTCTTGAAGCACTGGCGGCAGGTGCACCAAAAAAAGAGGATCAAAAGATATGTAGGGATTAGGAGCATAGCCCCCGAAGCGGATTTTTTTTTTTTTTTTTTGTAAAATTAGGCTACACTCTATACACAAAAAAAAAATCTATGCATCAAGAAGGAGTGATCAGGTTGAGACGAAAATTGGTGGATAGGAAGACAATGCACAGAATAGTAAATGATTAAATTCTCAAAACAATTGAATAATTTATGTCCGAGTTACAGTAACAAGCTCAATAAGGTATTGACCCGCTCTAGCCTGGATACAAGCTGAAGCACAGCGTGGCAAACACCGATAAGCTCCCGGAGAATGTCCAGCAGTATTTCCAACCAAATTCGCTTCAATTGTCGGAGGAGATTATCAACATTCCTTGCCAGATGAAATCGCCACCTCATCATATCCCAGACATGCTCAATGGGAGAGAGATCTGGCGATCTAGAAGGCCACGGAAGAGTTTGACAAGCTTGCAGACAGTTCATAGCAACACGTGCCGTATGTTATCTATCATTGTTCTGTTGAAAACCAGTAAATGTGCCTCTAATTACCACCAAAGGGGTCCAGTTATCAAATTAAATGGCACCCGAGACCATAATATCTTGTTGGGGGCTAGTGTGGCGTGCAAAAGTGAAACCAGGATCCCCCCTCTGTCCTGGGTGTCTCCAAACAGGTCTTCGATAATCGTCATGACACAGTTGGAAGCGGGATTCGTCGCTAAAGACTATACGTCCCCAGTCGGCACCATTCCAACCTGATTGAGCCTTGCACCACTGTAATCTGGCTCGGCATTGTGTAGGCATCAGTGGCAGGTGGCGTAAGAGTAGGCGCGAGCGTAGACTTCGTTGTCCCAACCGTCTGTAAATGGTCATGATGGACACTAGTGTTTGGGTTGAATGTCTGCTGGTTCATGGAGATTAAGAAAGCGCTGTGACAGCTGATCGGACAATCACTCTGTCATAACGATCTGTTGTGACCCTAGGTCGACCGCTACCATCCTGACGCTGAACTCTACCATTTTCCACCCATCCTTGCCAGCATCTTCGAATCGCCGCATCGCTTCGACTCAAATGACGAGCGATTCCCTTAGTTGACCAACCGACCTTTTTCAATCCAATGATACTACCTCTTTTAAACTCTGACATTAGCTCGTAATGAGCACGAACCATGCGGCGAGGCATTTTTAAGTTGTTGAAAGGTAATCTGAATCGCAATCAAACCGAAAGTTTTAACAACTGTTGAAGAACTGCGCTTTATATCATCTGCTGGATGCTTAGTTTCGATGCGCTGAAGATCAAACTATTCATTCATCGGACACCAAATTTTAATCATTTGCATATCTGGTCAAAACACTCATGCATACACAATTTCAAAGCAATTGGATGATTGCTTCTTGGTGCGTCGAATTTTTGTTATAGAGTGTGTATTACTGGCTTTTAACAGTATTGATTAAAGAACTTCTAAAAATGAATTATGTCATTAAAACTGGAACAAATAGCTATTGTAGACCTTCCCCTTCCATTTCAAAGTTCCATTCGAACGAAATAAGATTAGAAAAGTCCTTTTATTTGGAATTTTCAGTTTTTACTTTCGTGAAATAAGCAATCTGTCGTAAGAAATTCATTTTTCAAGTGATCATTGATTTTTAACTCTGAAAAAATAGGGGGAGGGCGTAAGCCCCTATCCTATTGGAAGAGAGGGGCAGTTGCCCCACGTATGAGCCATCTATGTCTTAAAGCAATGATCTAGCGAAAACCTCAGTCATGATGTATGGAGCACGGAGGAAGCATGCTGAGCGAGCCCCGTGGAAAGGGGCTTGTCGAAAAGGGCCTTTGGCCCCCCACTATAAAAGATCTCTGGTAATCTTCCCCACGACTTTGCGCTTCACCTTGGCGAGGCCAATACCTGCGGGGCTGATGTTTAATCGCCCTTGCATTGAAGAGAAAGTGCAGCGGAGAAAAAAGAGACGAAAAAATAACAGAAAAAGGGCCATTGTGTGCAGCAGGCATGCACACACACAACTTGAGGGCAGGTCAAGGTGAACGGGGAGCGCATTGATAGAGCGGGGAAAAATATATGAACCTCGGTTATAAAAACGCAGCCTCAACAGGAGACGGGTTTGTTTTCTTTATCCTTCGCCTGGTACACCTGGAGGCGACCATCACCGCGGTTACAGCAACGCCATACTGCAATCAAATCGGCTAATCGTCTTTTGGAAAGTATACACTCGAAGTTAGCGCTTTTGAATATTTTGCAGCCCATTCATCATGGATAGAAAGATAATAATAATAAGACGCTAGAACTTATAGGGCCTGATTACCACACAGGCCGGCTAGGCCTGGGCCTGGGGCCCCATCTTCCTAAGGGGCCCCAAATTTCTTAAAAAGTTATGCATAGCACTACAACTATACGAAAAATACATTATTTTTAAAATAATAGTAAAAAAATAATGACTTCCTTTAATTTCAAAAAACTTCCTGCTAAAGGAGAATTTTTATTCATTCTGCCATTAGCGAATTTACCATGTCACAATTGTGAGGGGGGGGGGGCAGAAGGGATTTATAAATGCACATGATAAATGATTTACATAGTTTTGTGACAGACAAAGAAGCCAAAAAAGTCTTCAGGGGGCCTCCAAATTATTGTGGGCCTAGGGCCTCACTTATAGTTAGTCGGGCCCTGACTACTGGTTAGACCTTCTCGTAATTTCCATCCTTTCTGAGCATTTGAATACCGTCTAAAACGCGCTCATTATTTATTATAAATGTATGTCACTTTTTCATAAATATATGGCACTGATCTTAGTGATGAACGTTTCCAGGGGTTGGATTACGGTCAACCTTTTTGGCCTTCAGCCATTCTCGCGTTACTTTCATAATAACAGCAGTGCAAAATATAATAACAATGTGTATCCAAGGTGTCTCGAAAATGTAACAACAAATCAGTGGCGCAACGAAAGGAGTTTGGGGGCATACATCAAGCATTGGTTTTAACAGTGGCGCACACAAGAATTTTGCAAGGGGAGGGTCCAAGGTCGAAAGCCTCATTCTTATATCATACCCCAATACGCCGTCAAACATATCGACTTGACTTTAACGATTCTTGAAAACGAAAATCAGTAAAAAATAAACTTATGAAAATATAATTAGCATTATTTAATGAAATGTACTTACATAAATAACTAGAAAGCAAAATATTTGAAGATTTTACTTTTCTCATAATTAAAAAATGGATTCAAGTTTATAGACAGTAGCGGATTTTGGGGGGGGGGGACAGGGGACCCGTGCCCCCTCCCCAAAAAAAGGATGAATTAATTTCAATATTTTATTTATTACTTCTTATTTGACCTTTCTTTTGAATTTTTTACGTAGTTAATTAAAAAGAACACACACATCATATTTTGAATAAAAAGCATTTTTGTTTGCTAAAGAAGTATGTATTACTGGAGTCAGAAGCCCAAAGTTGCAGAATACATTTTACTCACTGGTTTCGAATTCAAGGGACCGTATTATCGCGATTCGTCTACTAATTCTTCTTTGATGGAATCAATAATTATTCTTTTTTTTTTAATGTATAGGCGCACCAAAAAAAGTTATTTTGATCCAGGAACCTATTTGCGAAATAATAGATTTCTTTATCAGCTTATAAAAAATGCAAACTGAAAGAAATGATATGGTAATTTCTTGGAAAACCATGATTTTTAATAGAAATGGCATGTAGTATCACTATGTTATCTTAAATGTACCATAGCTTTAAGAACAAATCAGCAACTGTTTTAAAATTCACACAAGAATAGTTTCTGAATTCTTCAATAAAACTTATATGTTATGAAGTTGTGATTTTCTTTATAAATTAATTTTTTAAAAAAAACTTAAGTGAGGTATGGGTTTATTTAATAACCTTGTCCTCGTGTTATAATCATTATGACAATGTTCCTAAGTAAAGACGCTCATTGACCAGCATCTCGGTGACATTATATTGGGTTTAGTATTTAAATGTCTTGAAAAGTTAAAGATGTTTTCCGTCCACATTAAAAGTATATTAGTGCATAAAATTTATGTACTTAGAAATAGTTTCATTAATCTGAAGGAATTCAAAAAAAAAAAAAATTAAAAAATATCCACATTTAAAAATAGAGTCAATAAAACTCTGTTATGAAACATCGAAGGCGGTGGGAGGGGGGGGGGGGGGGGTACTCAATTTCCTGTGCCACCTCTCAAAAAATTTTTCTGTATCCGCCCCTGTTCATATAATCTCATTTTAATGTGTAACTGCAAAACTAAAAAAAATGGTTATTACAGTGTATCTTTTATACATAAAGGGCTAATCTCTGTCCGGATGTCCGGGGTAAACTTCAAAACTACTGGAGGGACTTTAACCATTTTTTCACCATAGATAGCTACATAATCGGGGAACAACTTAGGCTATAATTTATCGCTAAAAAACTTAGTTTCAAAACGTCGTGATCGAAAGCTGTAAATGTCATGTAATTTCCACATCAAATGATCAAAGATTAAACCCATTGTTTTGAAAATCCGTTGCCTTACAACAGCAATATTAAAAGTAATCATAATGTAAATTTTGAATCAAGGCCTCTCCGGAGCTAGCATGAGTTTAAAGTGATTTAAACATTTGGAAACTGTACTTTCGCACCCTGAGTGAAACATAGTAGAGAGCTTTTTTTTTTCTTTTTGTGTGTGTGTACTATTTAATTGAACGAAGCAACGGTTTTTTTTAGGGATCTTTGATTTTGTTAGTTCATTTTTTGGAAATTCTTCAAATTTTTATATGCTTAAATTCGTGCTTTCGTTTCTAAATGAATATTCGTTGGTTCTTTATACTTATTGCTATTTTACTTTTATCTGTAAGGAAGAAGCTCGATTTTTAATCACGTCAAAGCATCGTGTTTTCAGTTCTTTCAGTTAAAACAGAAAACGAAATAAAGTAGCGATTGTTTCTTACAATTATTACTGACCCAGGCAACGCCGGGTATTTTTGCTAGTTCATTTATAAACACCATTCCGCTTCTTATAGGCGATTCGTTATAGGAAAAGTGCACTTTTTTTTTTAAATTTTTAACATGAGGATTTTATTTTTTCACTTATTGAACTGAAATATTGTTATCTTTGTTTGAAATTATTCTACATTAAAAATATGTAGAATCGTAATCAATTCGAGAAAAAAGCTAGACCTATGGGAGAGTTTCGGACCCGGATTTGAATTTATCGGAAACGAATTCATGTTAATTTTTCCAATTATTTTCTTTTCTTTCTTTTTAAAAAACCTACATAGTTTCCTTCCCACGCAAAGAAAAAAATGGGTAACTCTACAACACGCTACAACTACTATTTGTAACTCTACAACACGAGCAAAAAAATTTTAACATCTCGCAACGTTGTTTTATTCTAAATCAATCTTAACTAAGAAAAATGTGATTTGAATTTATCAGAAACAAATTCATATAAATTGTTTTTAGCTATATTATTTTCCTTCTCTTTCTTCCTTTTTTCAAATACTACATAGTTTCATTTGCACACAAAGAAAAAAAAAAATGAGTTTATTTGTAAACACTGCAACATGTGCATGCATTTTTTTAATGTCTCACAATAATTTTTTTCCCTAAATCAGTTTTAACTACGAAAAATGTTATTTGAATTTATTGGAAACAAATTCATGTCAATATTTAAATTCTATTCTTTTCTTCTTCTTTGTTTCTTTATTCAAAAGCCAATTAGTTTTTTTCCACACAAAGAAAAAAAAAAGTTTCTTTGTAACTCTGCAACACGTGCATACATTTTTTATGCCTCACAACATTGTTTCTCTCTAACCAGTCGTTGGAACAAAGGCAGCCATTCCCAGCTTATATTGCATTGTGTCCCAAGAAAAGACGCTTTAAACAAAATTTTACGAAAATTAGAGCCCCATTTGGGTGGGATAAGCCTCGTGCTGTAACGCAAAGAAACTCCCAAACAATAGAAGAAAAAAAAGCAGCAGCTTATCAAAATCGTTATCCTCTTCGCTTCTAAAGAAAGATTCAAGACCGCTCCTATGGGCGAAGTTACAAAAAAATTACATTACAAAGTTTTTTTCTTTTGCTCATTTTTGCCTCAACGACGAAATGAGTTGACCCAAAAAGAAAAGTCATTCGCGCTCCACCCTAAATATCTTAAAATATACGACCTGCTGGAGAGCCGGGGCCCCTCCGAGAGCAGAGGCGGGGGGAGGGGGAGGAGAAGAAAATGGCTGAGAGGCCCTTTCACAAGATGATAACAACTCAAGGATGACATGAAGGAAAAGAAGGGCCTCGCCTTCGTAAAATACGTCTCCTGCGACGTTCGAAATGGCTGCTTCAAGGATTTGCGGGGAAAGCGGATGAAATACATATCTTTCAGCGTTTGCAGTAAATCATGGAATTTTTCGTTTCGTTCGAAGTGGCTTCTTTTCTGAAGGTTCGCTGGCCTGCATGCTGCATGGCAGCAAGTCGGTGCACGAGTACCTACTTCGGTTCGTGTATGGCAGGGCTGTCCAACTGCAAAGAGCCCACGGGCCAGAATTTTTCCGGTCACTGATCGCCTGGTGAGCCGCAGTTTGAAAAGTCGAACAATAACCTCTTACCTCATATAGAATAACAATTAATAGTAATTAATTATTAATTATAAAACAAAGAAGCAGAAGGATTATGAAACAATTAGCTTACATTTTGATGGGAAAACTGAGGCCGATCCGCCTTCTTTACAAACTCAGGAATGTCAACATCGATGCGGGTCGCACAATATGTATTGGCGGGCCGTATGCGGCCCTTGGGCCACCAGTTGGACAGCCCTGGTGTATGGGATAGATCAGTGGTGCTCGAACTACGGTCCACGAGTCACACCCGGCCCGAGAAGTTGATTCATGTAGTCAGTTTTGGTTAACGTTACAAAACAAAAAGCACGATTAATGACACTGTTACAAATTTGGAGTCGAACATTTGAGTCGAGCTTAAAGCTACAATTATTCAGAGTAACTTTTATAAGCAATTGAAGCATCTAGAAGCAGGGGTGCCCGATGGGAGGTCACTCCACTGTGACCTCCCAAAAAGTCTTTAATCAGCAAACTTTGCCTGACGTTTTGACAAATTTTCATACAATTTCAATCTGGGAATTTCTTTGATGCTCGAATGTCCCTTTTCATTAGATGTACCTTATTTCATCATTCGTCAAAATTTGGAGTTCCATTCTGTAATTTGAGAGATCCCAAAAATATGCGTTCGGGCTCACCCTGCCTAGAAACAGGCCCGTCATTTAGGGCGCAGGGGTTCAATACGGCCCCTTTAGAAAACAATGTATTTGCATTGTGGTTTTGTTGCTTTTTCATTCTGCATTAGGTTACGTACTCATTGCCTCCACCCCCTGGAAAATTTTGAGATATTCATGACTAGTAAATGGGTGTAAGTGGCAAAATTAAAAATTTGGAAATAATTAAAACCAATAAAAGTATCTTGCTATCTTGTGCGGTTTGTAGCAAGAGATGGTACACTAGAAGCCGTGGAAGGTGCAACTACACAGCATGACTTAGAAAAAAATTTCATTGAAAGTGGTTTGAACTTCGCACGCATCTTGCGCAAAACATACATAATTCCATTGACATCCCTTTGCCTATCAATGCCTTCATTTTTTTCCTTTTCTGCCCCGGTGCCTGAGCTCAACTAATAATTTTCTCTTCGAGTCCACACAATTTCTAATTTCATTATTTATTTTCCATTTTAAAATACTTTTGAAAAGCAAAATGCAGTGCGACACAGAATTGCGATAAAAGTTTATTCAGCAAACATTTCAAAAACGAAAAGCAAAGACCGTTACTCCCCCCCCCCCCTATTTATCCTTTGTCGTTTTCATTCTAATGTGTAGCTGAATTCATTGCGCTACAGCAAATTTCAGACGCCACGTCAGAGAAACTTCTTAAAAATATGATTTCATATACTATTGACTTAACATCAATCCGTTATACTTTATTTTGAAGATTAGAATAACTATCCCTTTTACTTACTGGTGATCGATATTTCATTTAAACGAGCTGATGTGTGCATCACATGACTTCCTTTTACTCCAATTTAATGTCATTTTCCCATTATTGGTAATTTTAATGTGATTCAACAGTTTACTCTCTAAATATCACCAACAGTGGCCAAATTGAAACCAGATTTTAAATATAAAAAAAAATCGCCAAATTTGTTCACCAAGTTGGCGACAAAACTTGGCGACCAAAAGACTAGCGATATAGCGCCAAGTGTCCGCCAAATTGTAACACCACTTGAGTTTACATCGAAATTAACAATGATTTCCCCCCAAAAAGGGCCAAAAGACCAACTTAAAAACACCCGAATGCAACCAAAAAGAGAGGTGCACAACTAGACCCCACTAGGAGTCTACGTACCAAATTTCAACTTTCTAGGATTTACCGTTCTTGAGTTATGCGACATACAAACTTACATCCGCACATACCGTCGTCACGAGAAAGCTCGTTGTAACTAACTCGGGAATCGTCAAAATGGATATTTTGCGAGTCTATACGTTCTTACGCACTTATCTTCGTGTGGCCGAGTCGAAAGAAAAACTCAACATTCATTCTGGGGTGAGCAAAATGGAAATTAAGGTCGATTTTTGAGTGAAAATTTTTTCGCGAATACAATACTTCCTTTTTTTCTAAAAGAAAGTAAAAAATTAATAAAATTAAAAAAAATATGTCATTTCTCGCAAACAATTTTCAGCCCACCCAATATTTTTCAACAACTGAGCTACTGTTCTGTTCCACTCATATTTCAAGTGCCATTGCATGCATCGGCATAAAACACCGAAGAAAAATCCCCAGTATTGTATCCAATGAATAAATAAATAAAATGCAAATAAAATAAAATAATATGAAAACAATTTTTTAAACGGTTAAAAGTTATCCTGCTATTTAGGGTAAAATGAATTATTTTAATTAAAAAAATGCAACTTGACTCAAAAAATTTAATTTGTAAATTTAAAAACAAAGACATTTTCATATCAAAACATCATGAGATTTCTATAAATTAAAATAGTGAATAGAATATCACAATATAAGGGGCGATAGATTTCGGCAACTTTAAATCGACATTCGAGAGTAGACACTGACTTCAGAATTACTGAATGCTACAAAGAGCTGTGTACAGTACAGTGTTGGAGTGTGGCCAAAATATTTTATGAATAGTAGGAAACTTCTATACAGTCGAACCACGTTAAGACTAAGTACAAGGGACCTTTAAAATCAATTCGATTTAACCGTAGTTCATCGCATCCGAACACAGATACGAACACAATAGGACGGGGGATCGGAAATGTAGTTCGTCTTAGCAGTAGTTCGTTTTAAGCGTGTTCGAATAAACGAGGTTCGATCAATTATAACCAAATCAGAATGTGCCACATTAGACCTTTTTTTTAAGCCAAACAAACTAAAACAATATAAAATGGTGCAAAGTAAACATATATTTTAAAGTGAAATTTTATTCAATTGAATTCGCTAAGGTTAAATATTTTGTGAACCACTTGTGAAATGATATTTTAAGTTTTATATTTTGAAATAAATTGTGATTGTTTTTCCCATTCGACATTAATTTTACTATATTTGAACCACCGATCTTACTCAAACTGAGTGTTAACGTTAAGTTCAACTTTAAAATGAAATAAAACTCTCTTTTCGTTTTATTATTTACTTACTTATTCAAAAATACTACACAAGAAAAATTTTGATTATTTATATTTTACGTTATATACAGTAGACGTTGAATTTCAGGTTGTTCACTAATTTTTCTGAAGGAAAACATTTCGTCAACCTCCTGCAATTTTTTTTTTTTTTTTTTTTTTTTTTTTGTGGTCTGCTAAATAAAATATTGAACAAGTTAACCAGAAAAGTTTACGAGTTTTGGAAATCTATAAAAATAAATGGCAATACTAATACAACCAGTTGAGAAAAGTTCAAATGTGTCATACAATAATTGCACAAAATTAAGTCCACGGAAAAAAAAAGTAAAAGTGAAAATACTTAATGATAGATAGAGAAACCGAAGTCTTGGCTTCATCTACGAATTTCGTGGTAAACAAAGTATTTAAGGTGAAAATTAGCAACAAAAATTGCAGGTATGAGTTTGAAAACCACAAAAAACGCTCCGTAAATAGAAGCAAATGCGAGTAAAAAAAAAGTTGATTCCTTACATTGTTCTTAATGTTCACTTATTTTTATAAATGCGCATCTAATTTTCCCAGCTGCCGTGAAGATCTCTGGCATCTCATTTCGTATTGCTCAATACTGTAAAAGTACTTTTTTTCGCGAAAATGAAGACATCGGAGATTTCGGGAATGGAAAATTTTATGAGTTTTGCAGGGACCTCACCGAAAGTTGAAAAATCCGCCACGAAAAAATATTTCACAAGACTTAAATATTCGCGTTTACGACGGACTAGAGAAAATCTAGAAATTTAAAGCCTCGCGGAAATAAGTGCTACTAAAATAAGTACACTTTCGTTCAAACAGAGCTAAAAAAATAAAAAAAAAAAAGGGCAGGGGCTTAGGCCCAGAGCATCAAAGTTCAGGAATCTCCAAATCTACATCTAAAGTTTCGAAAAATTTAACTGTCCAGAACTATTGCGAGATGTAAATATTAAACTAAAAAAAGCTCTTCAACAAATTTCAAATTCAAAATATTTTATTACGTCATTGTATTGTATATATGAGGAGGGGAGGTGGTGCACCAAATAAAGTTCGTGCCCATTGTCCTCAAAAATCATAGACGGGCCCTGCTTTTATAGGTTTGTTATTAGAACTATTTGGAAATCAATAAATTATATTAAGTAACTGAAAGCATTCGATGATTATAACAAAGACAATTATGCATTTATGTAAAATATTTGTATGTAATAAAATTAATAAGGATATTACGTACCCCCTCTCTAGGCTGTTTTAGCTACTAAAAAAATTTAGGGGAACAATTTTCTATGATAATTTTACTTTCGTCAGTCAAAATCACAAAAACAATGCATGCATTAAAAAAATATAATCAGCGAAGTTTTATCCAAAAAGTACAAATTGTAAAAAACATTGCAGACACGTGTTTTTGGGTTACAATGAACACGTGTTTACATTTTTTTTTACAAATTTATATAGTTTTAAACATTGCTGATCTTGCTTTTACAAAGGTATTTATTCTCTTCAAAATGCATAATTGCTAAAAAAACAGCTTTTGTACGAAAAAAATAAAAAAAGTGTTTAATCTTATTTGAATTTAAGTTCTCAAAGTATTTAAGCATGCTGTTTGAGACTTTTAGTTAAAAAAAATTTTTAAAAGAGAAAAGAGGAAAAAAAGTTGTTTCTCCTATGACACTATTGAATTACCATACAAGTTAGAATGGTTTACCCAATCTGTTTACAAATAAAATTCCAACATCAGCTTTCAAAGCAGTCATTAAAAATATGACGTATTTGTAAGATGAGAAGAAAGTTATTTGGTCGTCAGACCCCAGCAAGCTGATATGCTAGTATCGTTTTTATGCAACAGCTGTTATGTCTGTGCATACTATTGCTTCGTGGAGAATTCAAGGAAAAACCGCGTTACGACACAGCGTAGAATTTAAACATTCATTTTTACAAAACATGTATTGTAGCTTTTGCTTAACCCTTAACTGGTTAGGTGTTTTTTTTTTTTTTTTTTGGTAACGCATAGTCAGGGCCGGATTTAGACTTAACGGGGCTCTAAGCTGTTTCTGGTATGGGGCCCCCTTTTGTAGTTTGAACAACTTTTCTCTCGGTGGTGTAAGAGGCATTTTTTTTTTCTTCCTTTACTATGTCTCTTTCCTCTGATACATACAACAATACTTTTACTTTTTTGATCGTTTTTCCCTGATGTCCTTTTTGAATTGGCCTTAAGAGGGGGCCGTGTCCAAGGGGAGGGTTTTAGGGGTTAAACCTCTCCCATTGAAAAAAATATATTAAATGATTTTTCAAAATGTATTTTAAGTTTTAATTAATTTTAGTGTAAATACTCTTATACAGTGTTCACCCTCTTTAATATTTCCCCATCTTTAACAGTTAACATTTTCCTGAATTGTAGGATTCCTAAGCATCTTCATTGTTAAATATTTGGAAAAATTAGCGATGAAGGGATGGCTGAAGAGCCCGACAACGCTGAGCATGCAGGGAAACTTATTTAAAGAGAGTATTAGACAATGATGTTGCCAAAACAAAACAAAAAATCAAAAGGACAGGGGAAATGGTTACCTTTGCTTTTTATTAGTTTTTTGACCATAAAAATAGACAAAAAAGGAAAGCTTATTGGGTTTCGGGAAAGGATACAGTCTCAAATCTCTTCCCTTTGGATACGCCTTTGGTGTTGGATGAATTTGTCGTTTCACATAACAGAAGAATGTTTCTATACGAAACAGCAATTGTTTAGTATAAAATTTATATTTTCATTAAATTCCTGTTTAATATTATTTTATGAAAAAGAAAAGAAAGTAACTAGCATTTGGGGTATAAAAGAACTACGTGTGCAGTTTTTCCATTTTTGTAAATTGTTGAACTGTAAAAAAAAAAAAGATTTCATCTAAAAAAACACAAAATGTAAAAAAAAAACAGAAAGTCTCGTTATAGAACTAAAATAAACTGTTCAACATGCTTAGTTAGTTTTCTGTTGACCATCTAAGTTATAAAGGAAAAAAGTTTGAACCCATCCCTTTTTGAAATCCTGGACACGGGCCTGACCCCCAGGACTCTCTTTTAAGTGAAGTATAGAATATCCTCAATTGTAGGGGGTCCGGGGGTTTCTCCCCCAGAGGAAAGTTTAAAAAATATATATAAAATTCTGCATTTTGAAGCCTTATAATATGTAGTTGTAATTACAAAAATATCAGGATAGAAACAAGCAAACAATTTTTTTTTTAATTTATATTCTCTTCCGCAAATTAAGATAATGTACAGTAAAAATTGTTTTTGATTTGACAAATCATTGACGGCAGTTGACAGAGAGAAAGAGCGCGGAAAAAGAAAAGACTATGCATTGCTACTTGCTCATATTGGCTTTCAGTACAATTAGTTTTTAATCTCCCCTCCAATCCACTGAAAAATACAACAATGAATTAAATATAAAATGATCAATTGTAAAACATGTTTTAAAAGACATGGTGCACAGATTTAGAAAATAGGTAACAAGAGAGTAACATACTGCCCATTTGAACAATTCATAATTTATACACTTGATAAGAAATAAAATTGTAGCCCAACTTTTTTTTTCGGATTTTCTAAGACTTATCTAATTATTTTTAAGGACTCTAGAACAATTAAAATTATTTATCACTCACTTTATTTGTACTTTCGAGTCTCTGATATTTTAGTACTTGATTGTAAATTTTTACACTCCTGTTCAAACTTTGAAAGAAACAGTTATTTTAAATTTAAAAGAAAAAAAACTAGAGATTTCTCATGACAACAACTTATCTTCAGTGAGACAGAAAACGAAAAGAAATAGAGGTAGTGTATTTTTTTTCCGCGCTAAACAAATTGACAATATGCGGAAGAAGTAAGCAAAACACCAAAAGAATTTCCAAAATATTTCATTTGGAATTATGTAAATAGCAAGATATGAAACATGTGAAAGTTACGAAAATTTGTAATTTGTTTCAGAAACGTAAGAACCATGGTTCTTACATTTTTGGTGCAGGATAAAGCAAGGAGCTTAATTTCACATATATTGGCATCGCATATTCCTTCTCCTATTTGAGGTTTTTAGACACACTTTTCCAAATTTTCAAGGTTTTCAAGCACTAGAAAAAATGAAATTTATTTTTTCAAGTACTTTTCTTTTTTTGAACGAATCATACTAATTTCCGAGAGTTGGGAGGCTCCTTGCAAAGCGGGGGTTCTAAGCTATAACTTGCTTAGATTGTATGTAAATCCGGGCCTGCGTATAGTGTATGCAACACTAGCATTACAATTCTTGAGCCCTTCACAAAATTTAGTCAATTAACATGTTGACTGCCACGGCAATTTTCAGAAATCCGGCCTAAAATAACAATTTGATTTAATCACATTGTATTATTAAAAACTCTAATTCTAGTGCATAGTCACCATTAAAAAGCATAAAAAATAAAACCACCTACCAAAAAAAACCAACGTCCAACAAAGCTATGTTATATATGTACCCAAGCAAAAAAAAAAACGGCGAGAAACGCGTTATTTCTGTCCAGCCTGTAAAGAGAAGCCAGTTGACCCTTTGTGTGGAAGATTGTTTTAAGAAGTTCCACAAACAATAAAATATTATTTTATTTCTTTAATTTGAATTATTTTTTATAATTATATTTTTTGTTCGGTTTTTGATAAATCTTTTGTTTGTGCAAGCCAGCATTGAATTTTTGTTCTTTTTCCAGAAGTCACATTAGACGACGATATTAGCACTGATATATTTGGAGATTAATCGTAACTGCACAAAAATGGCAAGTAAAGAAGTACGAGATAACTCATAGTTGGCGTCACTGGCACAGCCAGAAAAATTTTCTGGTGGGATTTTTTTGATCAAAAATGTCTTCTGGAGGGGTTTTTTGATCAATAATACCTACTGGTGCCGGTTCTCAATCAAAAATACCTTCTGGGGTTGGTTTTTTGATCAAAAACATCTTCTGTTATATATATATATATATATATATATATATATATATATATATATATATATATATATATATATATATATATATATATATATATATATAGGCGCATCATGTGTTCAAACTACTGTATTAGAATACGCAATTTTGTTGAAACCAACGCCTCTGGTGGCTGTTTTAACCCCCAACCCCCCCCCCCCCCAAAGAAAAAAACACACAACGTGTTAAAATAGGGAATTTTCAAACGATTTTTGTATTATTTTATGCAAATACACTGTAACAAATTTCGGAAACGTTTCTTGATATATCGGAAACGTTTCCGAAATAGTAGGAATCCTTCATCCAATAGCGAACTCCTCAATATTCAGAAAGCTTTTTGTTATTTCAAGATATCTAGAAGCGGAAGTGATGACGCAATGCTTCGAAACCTATTTCATCCTTCCAACACAGGCGCCAATGAGTCGGAAATAACGAGAACTTCTTTTTTTCTTATCTATGGTTGCTGCAGTCAGCAACTGTGTAGCATTGGAATGCTTGTTATTTCATGTCTAGAGAGTAGTAAAATGTGTCGAAACTAATTTTACGCCATTGCATTTTGGACTGCCCTTGATTTTTTAGACGATGTACGCAGCTATTAAGTTAGTTAATAACCATTTGCTTCTTTACAATTTCCAATGCGACCATAATTAGATATATATTGTGTGTTCAAGCGTGAATAGTTTTAACACCCGTGTTTATACTTAATGAAACGAAACCCTTTGGATTACTTATTCAGTTGTAATGGAGGTACTTAGATTTTCTTCCGCTCATGTTCACTTGTAAGTATTAATGAATATTTTAAAACATGTTGTTATATACATTTATATTTTTGTTGATTTGCATTTGATGAGGCTCCAATTGTAACTGTTTTTGGGTTTATTGAATTAATTTAAAGTTATCCTACATACCTATGTGCGCGGTGTACTATTTGTTGTAACCAACTGAAACTGATTAATTACGCAAAAGAAGTAAGATTTATATTTGAGAAGCAATCACAGAAAAGTTATTTTGAAATACTTGGATGTACATACATTTTGGTTCAAAAAGAAAAAAAAAATCAATTGTTTAATTCATTAGAAATATGGTAATGCAAATATTTTCTAGTATTGTAATATGCTTCACAAAAAATGTGCCGGTATAATTTATCTTTTTTATTATAATTTATTCATTCATTTAAAAATATTTATACCATTAGAAAATGACCATGTTATCTATTAGTAAGAACATAGTTATGAAATTAATTCATCTGCTTATTCATTTTGTTAAATGTGGTTAACAATTAAAAAATTCCTTGACATTAGTTCCGAAAATAACATTTCCTACGTGGATATACTAGTTTAATGTAGGACAGTCAGGAGGAATGAGTCAGTGGCAAAAATGGAACAGCTGCATTTACTTGCTGAAATAAAAAGTAATATTATTTCATGTCATCGTTTTAAAACTGATCAGTTTTTAAATACTATGTTATTAATATGCAATGCACATATGGTGAGAAGACGAGGGGCGTTCACCACGCAGACTGTGCCATTGACATTTTCAAGAGGTTGCTTTTTTTAAGGTGGGGGGGCGCTTTTTATCATTTTATGGGTGCACCATCACTCTTATGGTGTGGGGGGGGGGGAACTCTCGTATATATGAAATGGAATAATCATGTAATAGAGTTCAATGTTTTAATAAATAAAATATATAATGCATTTTGCGCACACTCTAAATCAGTAACCTATTTTGATTAAGTATCTATATTTGTGATAAACTGGAAAAGGGCAAGAACAGAGGAATAAACCCGAATGGTTCCAGCAGGGGGACTTTGGTGTCATATTTAAATTCATCAATTTCTCTGTTGGTACTTTTCGGTACACTTTGTTCGTCAAAGAAATTGACTTGACGTGAACGAATTTCGGAACGCAAAGTGTAGGTAAGTTCTGTCAAATTTTATCCGAAAATGAAAGTTATCAAGTTTGATACAAGATATGTTTTTAAGTTCTGCATTAAAAATACAATATGTTGATAATTTTGTCTTGAAAATATTGAGAGAAAAACTGAAGTTTAATATTGTTTAACAAACAATCCCACTTCTGAGAAAGTGCTCCCCTTCCCTCCCCCGACGATTTTGTGATTATGAATGAAACTACTGTATTATTTCATAAATTTTCAAAAATTTATTTCTGTGCATATGTTATGCTGTTAACCATGCTATTTGTCATTAGAAATTCAGAAAAAAAAAAAAAAAAATCCACGAATGATTCTAAAATTGCTTGTTTCATTGCTCTTAGATATGAAAGAATTGAAACTGATATGGCATGCAATACTATTAAAAAAGAATTATTTTTTAGAAAAAATCACGGAAAAAGGATTCCGAAATTCTCAGAAACGTTTTTGAAAATTGTTTGGAGAATTCCGAAATACTCGGAAACGTTTTCGAAACTTTCATGAACCACAGCTGCACAGAATACTCAGAAACATATCTGGAAATTACGGAAAGAGGATTCCGAAATACTCAGAAACGTTTCTGAAAATTACAGAAAGAAGATTCCAAAATACTCAGAAACATTTCTGGAAATTATAGAAAGAGGATTCCGAAATACTCAGACACGTTTCTGGACATTACAGAAAGAGGATTCCGAAATACTCAGACACGTTTCCGGACATTACAGAAAGAGAATTCCGAAATACTCAGAAACGTTTTTGAAAATTTCATGAACCGCAGCTGCACGATATACTCAGAAACGTTTCCGAATTTTTTTTACAGTGTACAACTGAAACAGTGCCGTAAATGACATTGCAAAAAGGTTGGAGTGCAAAAGTCCAACTCCTCTTAGGGCTGTGGAGTCGGACCAATTTTAGGATAAAAATGTCGGAGTCTAGAGCCAAGCGCTTTAAAATTTTAAGATTCGGAGTCGTTTTTTCCCCTCCAAGTCCGTAAATCTTCCATGCTTATGAGTCGGAGTCTGACATACCCCCCCCCCCCTCCCGACTCCTCAGGTATTCTTCTCGGGTGTAAGACAAACCACCTCACCTTACCAAACAACCAAGCGAGAATTTTCACTAACAAATAGCTTTAAAACTTAAGTTTAGAAAAAACGTGATTCTATTCTTTAAAATAAAAAAGAAAGAACTTCAAAAACAAAATATTGCGGATACAAGGGTATTGCGGATACAATTTCGGGTCACTTTCTTTTTCTTTTCTTTTCTATCCAGCCGTTCGAATGTATAGCCTTCAGAAAATCTACAGGTACCTTTTTCATGTTAAGTTCCCAAAACACGCAGAGAATGGTACCAATCTGGTCGCCTCCGAACGCGTTTTTCTGAAAACCACCCTTTGTTGACTACGCCGTCCTATTCGCAATTCCTCATCTTTAAAGATTTCAAAACTAATGAGATTTAATTTCGTTCTTTACAAGATATAGGGGAATATGGGGCAATGTAAAATAGCGGGGCAAAGTGAAATGTTGAAATATTTACTCTGCGTTTAGCGCCACTTATCTGATAATATTTTAACAATGTAGTTACACATGTAGTCTATTCCAGTCAGGAAAAAAATACCGCCGAATAATAAAGCATACGATAATACAGGCAATTTTCTAAAATTGATACTCAAATCGTAATATTTTGTAGCAAGTCAAAAATTATTTTTTATATTATTAAAATATAAAATTCTTGTTATTAAGATTTTAAGTATCCATTGAGACATTCTAATATGCAATGCAACATTTATTTAATTAATTAATTTTAAGCTTTTTGTGTTTTAAATGTTTTGCTCAAGTAGTCGAGTACATGCGGGGCAAAGTGGATGGGGCAAAATGAAATAGCTAATTTCGTTTATTCACACAATCATTTCCTTAAACACTTCCGTATTCATATATTAGTTAATTCATTTGCATTCCTTCCTTTTGTAATTCACTTATTTATTCATTAATTCTCTTATTTTCTTATTCATTCACTATTTTACTCATTAATTTTTCTTCATACATTAACTAATTAATTAATGGAATTATTCATTCATTTTTCCATTTTCTTTTCATTTATTCATTCTTTATTTTTTTTACTTACTTATTTGATCAAAAATATCTTTATCAATCGAATAGAAACTATTTCAAAAGAAAAATATTTCATTCTTCACTTTGCCTCATGAATTTTTAAAGCAAAAAATTTCCAACTTTTTTTGAAGGCTCAAAGTTACTACCAAAAATTAAAAATAATGTTCCAATGAAAATTTTAATATAACATGCAATGTTCTTTCTTTCTGTACTGTAATTTTCAAAACAAATTTTCAATTTGTTCATTTTGAAAAATCTCAATCATCTTAGCCATTTCACTTTGCCCCACATTCCCCTAATTTATTAGTAACAAAAGGCAAAAAATCTGAACGAATCTTATTCCAAAAATCCTCGACTACATTTAAAATATGAATCAAACACCGGTATAATTATTCATAAAATTATTTGAATTTCAAATACGAAATTAATGTGTTATTAAAATGAAGTTTAGAAAGATTTACCTTTTCTTTTCTCTTCTGTTTTGCGACAGAAAATTTGGTATACAATTATAACAAATTTTAAACAACAAATAATGCAATACGTAAGTAATTAAGATTTTATACTGACTTACTTACAATATTATTTAAATGTAAAGATAAGCAATTTTTGTTAATAAATCAAAAAGAGAAAAAGCACGGAGAATTATGAAAATTAACACATAAAATCTTTACTAATAATAAAGCTGAAAGTCTGGATATCTGTCTGGTTGTCTGGATGTCTAGACGTCTGTGACTCGCATTGGCCTAGACCGTTCGGCCGATTTTCATGAAATTTGGCACAAAATTAGTTTGTAGCATGGGAGTGTGCACCTCAAAGCAATTTTTCGAAAATTCGAATTTGTTCTTTTTTTTATTAAAATTTTAAGAACAATTTACCGAGCACATTATCATAACATGGACAAGCAAATTACCATAATGTGGACGAGCAAATTATCATAACGTGGACGAGCAAACTACCATTACATGGGCGAGAAAATTAACATAGCAAATTGGCGAGAAATTCATCATCCATTATTCGTAAATATACAGGCGAACCAAATGACCTTTTAATTTTCTACTACGGGCAAAGCCGTGCTGGTGCCACTAGTCATTGCATAAGGTTAACGATGTATTATGTTTGAAACAAGGAGAACTTTTTAACGCGGAAAGGTCAAAATTTTTGAGGATCGATCAATTTTTTCCGTGACCGTTGATTAATGCTTATTTAGAGCCTTTTTTCACTCCATCCTTCCACCAATCTTTTTCCTCATAAGCAAGGACAAAACCATTTTGAGTAGTTTTACGGAATTTTGAGAAGATTTGATCTTGCAACAGGGAACCTCACCTTGTGTAAGGTCCATTTTTTGAAAAATAAATAAATAGGTCTGTTTAATTTACATTCTGTTTGATTGGGATTTGCTTGTTTTAGAATGGTAATTTATGAAGGTTTTGTTTTTATTACGCAGAACAAAAAATGTAGCTGACATCTCGTGTAAGCAATAAGATTTCTAATTGATGTCAATGTCAATATTGCATTATATACTACGGAGGGTTTATTTTCCAAGCGCAGGTTACAATAGGTTGAATAATATGAAATTCTTTAAAAGTAAAATGTAGGAGCTCATTATTTGAAAATCATTAAAAAACTTAGAAGCAAAGAAATACAGCAAAGAATCAGCCCAGTTTCTTTTGAAATCTAATGAAATAGGTAGTTGGTTAAAATATTTCTGGCAATTGTTCATTTTACTACATGAAACTATGTGGGTTTGTTTTAATAACGTGGAAAAATAGATTTATTGAAATTATTTGTCAAACAACAAGAACTACCTTGTTTTTGTTTAAAACAAAACACGATAAGTAGTCGTTCTAAACATAATAACATTCAGTAAAATAACGAATATAAAGATTTTAAATATTGTAAAGGTTTCGTGCAAAAATTTGTAAACGCACCCCCTCCCTACACACACAAAGTTCTTTTAACTAACATAAAGCTCGGACAGAAGTCGATTTTACATCATAAATTACCATATAAATCCCATTTTCAGAACGCTGGTACAGTAGCGTAACTAGGGGTTGGCAGCAGTGGCTCTCGCCAGGGGCGCAGAAGCCAGGGGGATGGCATTTCGACTGATTGAAAAAAAAAATTAAGGTTTTTTTTAACACAGAATTTGAAAAAGGCTGTAAAATTTTTTTTTTAAATCTCACAAGAGAAATACATATATATATATATATATATATATATATATATATATATATATATATATATATATATAACATCTACTGAGAATGAACATTGGGCATCATTGAAACCAATTTTAAAAAAAAAATAAGAAAAAACATTACAATGTTGCTCCTATTCGTCGAATCAATCAATCAAAATGTTCCAATTTTTTTTTTTAATTTTTTTGGAGGTCACTATGACTTCCGGTGACTTCCCATGTGGGCGACCCTGGGGAGGGGGGGGGCAATTTCTTTAGTTCGCCAGGGGCGCTAGACCCTATAGTTACGCTACTGCGCTGGTATTTGTTTTAATCGCCTGAACTTCTGTCAGATACATATTGTATGATATGAAATAAAACATTCAAATACCTAAAGACCTATTAAAAGTTAATTTTGCAAACATGAAATGATATGAAAACTTTATTTCCATGATTTGGAAGTCCATTTAAATTACATGAAAATTAGCTGGGTAACAAAATTATAAGATAAATTTGCCACCTAGAGTTTAGTTTTAATAAAGCGAAATTAAGTTTCTTTGATTATACAATATCGCTCGGCGACAATAATAGTAGCACATCTCAAAATTTTACAATTCAGAAGGTTTTCATACACTGTTAATTTAGACTACGAACACCAAAAAGTAAATATAACATTATACATGTTTTGCGTATTATATTGCAGTATTTGCGAGAAAATCAAGCGTAAGTATAACATATAACATAAAACCTTGATTTTCTCCACCATTTTTTTTTTAAACCCCGCAAATGTAACACAATTGTCGCCAGTAAGCGATATATCAACTAAGTTGTAGATGCATCGAGAAAATAAATGCGATTTTTTTAAAAAAAATTTTAAAGATGAAAGCAACTTTCCTTACGTCTCAAGAGAACATACTGAATACATAAACATAGCATCTGTAACGTCGATCGCCGATCTATCTAACATTCAGCGAAATATCACGGGGATGTGTTGAACAACAACTCAGAAAAAAGAATTCAGAAAAAAAGTTATTTTTGCTGTTAATGGATTTTATGTGTACGTTTAGATTTTGGATGTATGGTTGTGGGGAGGGAGGATTTTCGTGAGTTTCTTCAGAGAAGGGAGGGAATGATGGCAAAAATCGATTCTTGCTCGCAAGAAGTTCAATGCAAAATTTCATCCCGTAGAATTTTACAAGTTAGACTTTTGTGAAGGCTGTTACTTACGTTTTATCAACGAGCTTTCATTTATTTTATTTACTTTATGATGAACTAGTGGTACCCGCACGGCTTTTCCCGTAATAGAAAAATTAAAATGTCTTTTAGTTCGCATGTATATTTACAAATAATGTATGGTGAATTTTCTCGCCAATTGACTTGTACCCATGTTACGGTTCCACGTTATGATAATTTCGTAATTTACTCGTCCATCTTATGATAGTTTTGTTCTTAAAATTGGAATAGGAAAAGAACCACATCGAATTTTCGAAAAATCGCTTCGAGGTGCACACCCCCATGCTACAAAATAACTTTGTGCAAAATTTCATGAAAATCAGCCGAACGGTCTAGGCGCTATGCGCGTCACAGAGATCCAGATATCAAGACATCCTCCGGACATCCAGACATCCTCCTGACATCCAGACAGAGAGATTTTCAGCTTTATTATTAGTAAAGATTATGAATTCTGTTCATACAAAAATTGCATAAGAATTTGTAACTTGTGTTAGTGTTTTACGAAATCAAAATATTACGTATAACAAGATGTCTATTTTTGTGCCGTAATGTATGTCAATTCATAGCTCCCATTTCAATGCTAATTTCATTAGCTAATTGCAAAATGATAAGAGCTCACGGTTTACAGTAAACAAGAGAACTATCATTTCTAAAAAGTCATAATGATAAAAAAAAGAATTAAGGCTTACTCCCCCCCTCCCCCCGATTTTTACTTAAATATTATACTCGCAAGAGGTTCATCTAAAAAGAAGAAATCAATTAGCGTTAACTTGAATTTTGAAAACAAAATTAGGGACAAAATGTTGTATTTCGAAAGTTTGTTAACGAAGGAAACAATAAGAAATTCAAAGCAATCGAACGTAACGTATAAGGGGCTGCCCATAAATGATGTTAAACTTTTTTTTCAACAAATGTGAATCCCCCCCCCCCCTCGTCTTGCGTCACGCTTCACCTTACCCCCCTCCCCCTCCTCCCCAGCGTGACATCTGTCAAAGAGAGGACATGTCACGCTGTTTTTCATAAGCATAGCACTATAAAAAACTAGTGATGTAACACTTCTTGTTACTCCCCCCCCCCCTCATCCCTCGTCACAGTTTCCCCAACCATCCTCCCCCGTTAAATATGGCATCATTTGTGAATAGTCTTTAAGCATAAATACTTTTAAAGTTAGTTACGACAAATAGAATTCTGTGGTAAACTAAAACTGAAATCAAATGACAAATACTGTAAATACATTATGAACATTGCATTTTACATTCCAACTACTATTTCCCACGCAAGTAATTCAAAGCAATTGACTGTAAGAGCAAGGATAATTTTGCACTTCAAAAGATGATTTTGCACTTTGTAAACAACACCATGTCAAAAATATCAGTCTTACAAAAAGCGGTCGACAAGTTTCTTAATTATCTTCTGACTCTAACTTTTGCTCAGCGAAATGCTGAATACTTTAAGAGATTGTTGTATTCTGCTACCTTAGGAATGTACTCACAATTTTAAATTATTTCAATTGTTCTTGTAGCACAAGTAACAGTTGTTTCTTCTTTAAATAAAAACACTTTAGGACGACTTAATGAGTCTAGGAAGCTAGTAAATGTGATTACTATAGCTGCTCAACACTAGCAAACTACATCACATTAGATGCTGTTACACAGAAACATTTACTACTTCGTGGACAGATTTCTATGATCAACTGAATCTGGTCAAAACCTAAGACCGTTTGTAGTTATTCCAAAATACAGATATATCAGATGCATTTTTAACAGTATTACCGTAAATATTTTCAGATTTGGATTTCCACAATTGATTTATGATATTCTGACCTGCTAAGCACATATATGCACTTCTGATCAAAATTGAGTTACGGTCCCTCCAGCAATTGATTCTTTGCCACATATTTTACCCAAATGCAGTGTTTTATGGTCTTTTGTGAATGGGAAATATTTTTTGAAAAATTCTGAAAAAATTGCGTTTTGCATGGTGACGTAAAACTTCAAACGGCAATTTTTCATTTTGAACTCAGAGCAGATACGAGTTTTGCGTTTAGCACGGTAGTATTCTCAATTCTGCAAGTGACACTGCCAGGCCAGTCATTTAGGGGCTAAGGCAGGTCAATCGCCCCGTCCCCTAGTTTTGGAAGAAACCAAATGTAAGTGGGACTGGTTTTTACTGTTTTTTGGAAACATTTACATTGAGTGTATACACTTCTCCTCCCCCACCCCTCCCTCACCTGGATAAATTCGAATTGACGGGCCTGAACATTGTAGTACCTGAAACTAAATTTACATTCACCAATGAAACCAGGGCCTGATTACCCAAAAGGCTTGAAACTTCCCCTCAGAATTTTTTTTTTTTTGGGGGGGGGGGGCAGAAATATCACTGCGCTTAAAGAGAAATTCCAGTTTCTGCTTTTAACTGCGTTTTTTGAAGAGATTGCAAACATTTGAACTTGCTAAACAAAACTGTTTGAAATAATTACATTATTGAAATTAAGGAGATATTTGATAAAATGTGTCCTCAATATCAATCACAACAACTCAAGTTTGTTACTACCCAAACTTGCTGAGAATTCAAGTGCAACTTATGTAATAAACAAAATTTCTGTCTGTCGGTAAGGTGGAATAAACTTCAACTCGGAATTCTGTTGGATCACTTAGCATCGATCAGTGTTGTATCAATGTGCATAGATTGTTTAGAGAAAATTCCCCAAATAAAAAGTAGGGGGCCCAAAATGAGGACAAGTTTCCCCTAATATCAGAAGTTAATCGGGCCCTGAATGAAACATTAAAGAGCTCGGCATAAATTAGCAACAACTTGAGCAGCGAAAATTCAAAACAAATGAAGAAATCTTGCTCAGATTGAATACGAAAAAATCCCGATACTTCTTCGTAAAAAATAACTCTAAATAGGGGGGATTTTTAATGATTTGTTACACTTCCTCAAGTGTTCAAGTCAACAAAAAACTTATGTTCCGTAATGATTTACTTCGATGCACACAACCGCATAATGTATGTTTACAATCTGATAAATAACTCTGAAGTTTCTATAGATTCAACGCAAATACAGAATACACACAATGTAATCAAAGTGTCCCAGAAAGTAAGATTAACTTAGATAAAAATTAAAGACTTACTTTACGGTCCAGCACATTGTACTCCACTCCATTCAAGTTGAATCTTATAATTACGACTGAACAAACAGAGGAAAAGGTCGAAATAGCTTTTTTGAACTAAATCTGACTTTATCGTAACAACATAACACCATTATTTACATTAGGTACAAAGAAAATTGGATAATAGTGCCACTTTCACTTTTTTAAGGCAGAATGCGTAGAATGAATGTCTTATCAGACTTGGGGAAAAATTTCGTATGCACAAAACACAAAAGCTTCTATTAGAATTGGCATTATAGCACTCGTTTTCATCGCCACAGGTTGCTGTAATTAAGTTTTAGGTGAAGACAATACACAAAATACTAACAAAAACAATAATAATAACAAATACCAACAATAAGAACTATAGATCAAGTGAAAAAAAAGAATAATTTAGTTATGTAAAAATAATACGTAAAGCACTTACACTTTACATTAGGAGCTTTTAAACTCGCGATTTGATAAAAGCAACCAACTACGCGGTTCGCCTCCCTCATGTTTTATTTTATTCCCAAAAATATGAAACACAAACAGACAATGCAAGAAAGAATACAGATAGCACAGATGGAAATTACCTACAGAGTGATGAAACATTTACGCATTTGAATTTTCACATCTTGAAATTTAAATTATGTCTTTCGTAATTACGAACTGCGATAAGACCCTACTCATTGGGTTTCTTGCTTCTACAAGTGATTCCTACCGCAATCATGATAGCGAAAAAACAATGATTGGAATTCAAGACGTCAAAATTCAAATGAATATCATGGGCGGAATGCTGGGTGCTGAATGCTGTTTCGTTTTGTCTACAGTGGATAGTGTAAAGTCGAGTATAAATAAAGTCAATTTGCAAAATCTTAGATGCCAAAAAACAAGGTTAGGCTCCTTGACAAATTACATAGACAAATTCAGAGTAACATAGCTACTAAAAGATTATTGCTCTAAAAAAAGTCGTCACCAAGTTTTTTTTTTTTTTTTTTTGTCATCGCTCAGAAGCTCGGGCGACCTTGGGTGCAGGATTTGTCGGAATCTGCTCATATATTACAATATAATAATAGCAAAATATGTTTTGGTGCATAAAAGTTACTTTCGATAAAATATGTATTTTTCTCCCATAAAATAAATTGCACAAGACTAAGATACCGTTTATGAAATCAGATTACTATGAATATTAAAGGGGGGGGGGGGGGACAGAACAATTGAGGCAATAAAAAGCAAATGGGGTGTAAAAGCCAAAATTAAAAATTTGAAGATACCCAGTACAAATAGTAGATGAACCTGTTTTAGGGCACGATATGGTACTAGTAGCTGGCTATGGTAGGTGCTGCTATACAGCATGATTTAGAAAAAAAAAATTCAATGAAAGTCTACCGAGGATCAGAACTTTGAATGCGTTTTATTCAAAACTTTAAAAAGTCCACTGACATCCCTTTGCTCCTCACTGCCTCAATTTTTTTATATGGAAAAAGGGAGGAGCAGGTACAAAAAGG
>NW_026557912.1:0-56553 GCF_026930045.1 Uloborus diversus | reverse complement strand
TATGAGCCCTATTATCTTCAACGAAAATGCAGCAAAAGTCAAAATGAGGATTTCAAGTGCGGTTCGATTAAAAAAATATCCGTACAGCGAAATGCTAAATGCGGCTATGAGAGGTTTATTTGCGTTAAATGGACACGTTTGCAACAAAAATCAAGTCTCCAAGTCAAATGGTTCTCGAGATATGAGCCCTATTAACTTCAACGAAAATGCAGCAAAAGTCAAAATGAGGATTTCAAGTGCGGTTCGATTAAAAAAATATCCGTACAGCGAAATGCTAAATGCGGCTATGAGAGGTTTATTTGCGTTAAATGGACACGTTTGCAACAAAAATCAAGTCTCCAAGTCAAATGGTTCTCGAGATATGAGCCCTATTAACTTCAACGAAAATGCAGCAAAAGGCAAAATGAGGATTTTAAGTGCGGTTCGATTAAAAAATATCCGTACAGCGAAATGCTAAATGCGGCTATGAGAGGTTTATTTGCGTTAAATGGACACGTTTGCAACAAAAATCAAGTCTCCAAGTCAAATGGTTCTCGAGATATGAGCCCTATTAACTTCAACGAAAATGCAGCAAAAGTCAAAATGAGGATTTTAAGTGCGGTTCGATTAAAAAAATATCCGTACAGCGAAATGCTAAATGCGGCTATGAGAGGTTTATTTGCGTTAAATGGACACGTTTGCAACAAAAATCAAGTCTCCAAGTCAAATGGTTCTCGAGATATGAGCCCTATTAACTTCAACGAAAATGCAGCAAAAGTCAAAATGAGGATTTCAAGTGCGGTTCGATTAAAAAAATATCCGTACAGCGAAATGCTAAATGCGGCTATGAGAGGTTTATTTGCGTTAAATGGACACGTTTGCAACAAAAATCAAGTCTCCAAGTCAAATGGTTCTCGAGATATGAGCCCTATTAACTTCAACGAAAATGCAGCAAAAGTCAAAATGAGGATTTCAAGTGCGGTTCGATTAAAAAAATATCCGTACAGCGAAATGCTAAATGCGGCTATGAGAGGTTTATTTGCGTTAAATGTACACGTTTGCAACAAAAATCAAGTCTCCAAGACAAATGGTTCTCGAGATATGAGCCCTATTAACTTCAACGAAAATGCAGCAAAAGGCAAAATGAGGATTTTAAGTGCGGTTCGATTAAAAAAATATCCGTACAGCGAAATGCTAAATGCGGCTATGAGAGGTTTATTTGCGTTAAATGGACACGTTTGCAACTAAAATCAAGTCTCCAAGTCAAATGGTTCTCGAGATATGAGCCCTATTAACTTCAACGAAAATGCAACAAAAGTCAAAATGAGGATTTCAAGTGCGGTTCGATTAAAAAGATATCCGTACAGCGAAATGCTAAATGCGGCTATGAGAGGTTTATTTGCGTTAAATGGACACTTTTGCAACAAAAATCAAGTCTCCAAGTCAAATGGTTCTCGAGATATGAGCCCTATTAACTTCAACGAAAATGCAGCAAAAGTCAAAATGAGGATTTCAAGTGCGGTTCGATTAAAAAAATATCCGTACAGCGAAATGCTAAATGCGGCTATGAGAGGTTTATTTGCGTTAAATGGACACGTTTGCAACAAAAATCAAGTCAAATGGTTCTCGAGATATGAGCCCTATTAACTTCAACGAAAATGCAGCAAAAGTCAAAATGAGGATTTCAAGTGCGGTTCGATTAAAAAAATATCCGTACAGCGAAATGCTAAATGCGGCTATGAGAGGTTTATTTGCGTTAAATGGACACGTTTGCAACAAAAATCAAGTCTCCAAGTCAAATGGTTCTCGAGATATGAGCCCTATTAACTTCAACGAATATGCAGCAAAAGGCAAAATGAGGATTTTAAGTGCGGTTCGATTAAAAAAATATCCGTACAGCGAAATGCTAAATGCGGCTATGAGAGGTTTATTTGCGTTAAATGGACACGTTTGCAACAAAAATCAAGTCTCCAAGTCAAATGGTTCTCGAGATATGAGCCCTATTATCTTCAACGAAAATGCAGCAAAAGTCAAAATGAGGATTTCAAGTGCGGTTCGATTAAAAAAATATCCGTACAGCGAAATGCTAAATGCGGCTATGAGAGGTTTATTTGCGTTAAATGGACACGTTTGCAACAAAAATCAAGTCTCCAAGTCAAATGGTTCTCGAGATATGAGCCCTATTAACTTCAACGAAAATGCAGCAAAAGTCAAAATGAGGATTTCAAGTGCGGTTCGATTAAAAAAATATCCGTACAGCGAAATGCTAAATGCGGCTATGAGAGGTTTATTTGCGTTAAATGGACACGTTTGCAACAAAAATCAAGTCTCCAAGTCAAATGGTTCTCGAGATATGAGCCCTATTAACTTCAACGAAAATGCAGCAAAAGTCAAAATGAGGATTTCAAGTGCGGTTCGATTAAAAAAATATCCGTACAGCGAAATGCTAAATGCGGCTATGAGAGGTTTATTTGCGTTAAATGGACACGTTTGCAACAAAAATCAAGTCTCCAAGTCAAATGGTTCTCGAGATATGAGCCCTATTAACTTCAACGAAAATGCAGCAAAAGGCAAAATGAGGATTTTAAGTGCGGTTCGATTAAAAAAATATCCGTACAGCGAAATGCTAAATGCGGCTATGAGAGGTTTATTTGCGTTAAATGGACACGTTTGCAACAAAAATCAAGTCTCCAAGTCAAATGGTTCTCGAGATATGAGCCCTATTAACTTCAACGAAAATGCAGCAAAAGTCAAAATGAGGATTTCAAGTGCGGTTCGATTAAAAAAATATCCGTACAGCGAAATGCTAAATGCGGCTATGAGAGGTTTATTTGCGTTAAATGGACACGTTTGCAACAAAAATCAAGTCTCCAAGTCAAATGGTTCTCGAGATATGAGCCCTATTAACTTCAACGAAAATGCAGCAAAAGGCAAAATGAGGATTTTAAGTGCGGTTCGATTAAAAAAATATCCGTACAGCGAAATGCTAAATGCGGCTATGAGAGGTTTATTTGCGTTAAATGGACACGTTTGCAACAAAAATCAAGTCTCCAAGTCAAATGGTTCTCGAGATATGAGCCCTATTAACTTCAACGAAAATGCAGCAAAAGTCAAAATGAGGATTTCAAGTGCGGTTCGATTAAAAAAATATCCGTACAGCGAAATGCTAAATGCGGCTATGAGAGGTTTATTTGCGTTAAATGGACACGTTTGCAACAAAAATCAAGTCTCCAAGTCAAATGGTTCTCGAGATATGAGCCCTATTAACTTCAACGAAAATGCAGCAAAAGGCAAAATGAGGATTTTAAGTGCGGTTCGATTAAAAAAATATCCGTACAGCGAAATGCTAAATGCGGCAATGAGAGGTTTATTTGCGTTAAATGGACACGTTTGCAACTAAAATCAAGTCTCCAAGTCAAATGGTTCTCGAGATATGAGCCCTATTAACTTCAACGAAAATGCAACAAAAGTCAAAATGAGGATTTCAAGTGCGGTTCGATTAAAAAGATATCCGTACAGCGAAATGCTAAATGCGGCTATGAGAGGTTTATTTGCGTTAAATGGACACGTTTGCAACAAAAATCGAGTCAAATGGTTCTCGAGATATGAGCCCTATTAACTTCAACGAAAATGCAGCAAAAGTCAAAATGAGGATTTCAAGTGCGGTTCGATTAAAAAAATATCCGTACAGCGAAATGCTAAATGCGGCTATGAGAGGTTTATTTGCGTTAAATGGACACGTTTGCAACAAAAATCAAGTCTCCAAGTCAAATGGTTCTCGAGATATGAGCCCTATTAACTTCAACGAAAATGCAGCAAAAGTCAAAATGAGGATTTCAAGTGCGGTTCGATTAAAAAAATATCCGTACAGCGAAATGCTAAATGCGGCTATGAGAGGTTTATTTGCGTTAAATGGACACGTTTGCAACAAAAATCAAGTCAAATGGTTCTCGAGATATGAGCCCTATTAACTTCAACGAAAATGCAGCAAAAGTCAAAATGAGGATTTCAAGTGCGGTTCGATTAAAAAAATATCCGTACAGCGAAATGCTAAATGCGGCTATGAGAGGTTTATTTGCGTTAAATGGACACGTTTGCAACAAAAATCAAGTCTCCAAGTCAAATGGTTCTCGAGATATGAGCCCTATTAACTTCAACGAATATGCAGCAAAAGGCAAAATGAGGATTTTAAGTGCGGTTCGATTAAAAAAATATAAGTACAGCGAAATGCTAAATGCGGCTATGAGAGGTTTATTTGCGTTAAATGGACACGTTTGCAACAAAAATCAAGTCTCCAAGTCAAATGGTTCTCGAGATATGAGCCCTATTATCTTCAACGAAAATGCAGCAAAAGTCAAAATGAGGATTTCAAGTGCGGTTCGATTAAAAAAATATCCGTACAGCGAAATGCTAAATGCGGCTATGAGAGGTTTATTTGCGTTAAATGGACACGTTTGCAACAAAAATCAAGTCTCCAAGTCAAATGGTTCTCGAGATATGAGCCCTATTAACTTCAACGAAAATGCAGCAAAAGTCAAAATGAGGATTTCAAGTGCGGTTCGATTAAAAAAATATCCGTACAGCGAAATGCTAAATGCGGCTATGAGAGGTTTATTTGCGTTAAATGGACACGTTTGCAACAAAAATCAAGTCTCCAAGTCAAATGGTTCTCGAGATATGAGCCCTATTAACTTCAACGAAAATGCAGCAAAAGGCAAAATGAGGATTTCAAGTGCGGTTCGATTAAAAAAATATCCGTACAGCGAAATGCTAAATGCGGCTATGAGAGGTTTATTTGCGTTAAATGGACACGTTTGCAACAAAAATCAAGTCTCCAAGTCAAATGGTTCTCGAGATATGAGCCCTATTAACTTCAACGAAAATGCAGCAAAAGTCAAAATGAGGATTTCAAGTGCGGTTCGATTAAAAAAATATCCGTGCAGCGAAATGCTAAATGCGGCTATGAGAGGTTTATTTGCGTTAAATGGACACGTTTGCAACAAAAATCAAGTCTCCAAGTCAAATGGTTCTCGAGATATGAGCCCTATTAACTTCAACGAAAATGCAGCAAAAGGCAAAATGAGGATTTCAAGTGCGGTTCGATTAAAAAAATATCCGTACAGCGAAATGCTAAATGCGGCTATGAGAGGTTTATTTGCGTTAAATGGACACGTTTGCAACAAAAATCAAGTCAAATGGTTCTCGAGATATGAGCCCTATTAACTTCAACGAAAATGCAGCAAAAGTCAAAATGAGGATTTCAAGTGCGGTTCGATTAAAAAAATATCCGTACAGCGAAATGCTAAATGCGGCTATGAGAGGTTTATTTGCGTTAAATGGACACGTTTGCAACAAAAATCAAGTCTCCAAGTCAAATGGTTCTCGAGATATGAGCCCTATTAACTTCAACGAAAATGCAGCAAAAGTCAAAATGAGGATTTCAAGTGCGGTTCGATTAAAAAAATATCCGTACAGCGAAATGCTAAATGCGGCTATGAGAGGTTTATTTGCGTTAAATGGACACGTTTGCAACAAAAATCAAGTCAAATGGTTCTCGAGATATGAGCCCTATTATCTTCAACGAAAATGCAGCAAAAGTCAAAATGAGGATTTCAAGTGCGGTTCGATTAAAAAAATATCCGTACAGCGAAATGCTAAATGCGGCTATGAGAGGTTTATTTGCGTTAAATGGACACGTTTGCAACAAAAATCCAGTCTCCAAGTCAAATGGTTCTCGAGATATGAGCCCTATTAACTTCAACGAAAATGCAGCAAAAGTCAAAATGAGGATTTCAAGTGCGGTTCGATTAAAAAAATATCCGTACAGCGAAATGCTAAATGCGGCTATGAGAGGTTTATTTGCGTTAAATGGACACGTTTGCAACAAAAATCAAGTCTCCAAGTCAAATGGTTCTCGAGATATGAGCCCTATTAACTTCAACGAAAATGCAGCAAAAGGCAAAATGAGGATTTCAAGTGCGGTTCGATTAAAAAAATATCCGTGCAGCGAAATGCTAAATGCGGCTATGAGAGGTTTATTTGCGTTAAATGGACACGTTTGCAACAAAAATCAAGTCTCCAAGTCAAATGGTTCTCGAGATATGAGCCCTATTAACTTCAACGAAAATGCAGCAAAAGGCAAAATGAGGATTTCAAGTGCGGTTCGATTAAAAAAATATCCGTACAGCGAAATGCTAAATGCGGCTATGAGAGGTTTATTTGCGTTAAATCGACACGTTTGCAACAAAAATCAAGTCAAATGGTTCTCGAGATATGAGCCCTATTAACTTCAACGAAAATGCAGCAAAAGTCAAAATGAGGATTTCAAGTGCGGTTCGATTAAAAAAATATCCGTACAGCGAAATGCTAAATGCGGCTATGAGAGGTTTATTTGCGTTAAATGGACACGTTTGCAACAAAAATCAAGTCTCCAAGTCAAATGGTTCTCGAGATATGAGCCCTATTAACTTCAACGAATATGCAGCAAAAGGCAAAATGAGGATTTTAAGTTCGGTTCGATTAAAAAAATATCCGTACAGCGAAATGCTAAATGCGGCTATGAGAGGTTTATTTGCGTTAAATGGACACGTTTGCAACAAAAATCAAGTCTCCAAATCAAATGGTTCTCGAGATATGAGCCCTATTAACTTCAACGAAAATGCAGCAAAAGTCAAAATGAGGATTTCAAGTGCGGTTCGATTAAAAAAATATCCGTACAGCGAAATGCTAAATGCGGCTATGAGAGGTTTATTTGCGTTAAATGGACACGTTTGCAACAAAAATCAAGTCAAATGGTTCTCGAGATATGAGCCCTATTATCTTCAACGAAAATGCAGCAAAAGTCAAAATGAGGATTTCAAGTGCGGTTCGATTAAAAAAATATCCGTACAGCGAAATGCTAAATGCGGCTATGAGAGGTTTATTTGCGTTAAATGGACACGTTTGCAACAAAAATCAAGTCTCCAAGTCAAATGGTTCTCGAGATATGAGCCCTATTAACTTCAACGAAAATGCAGCAAAAGGCAAAATGAGGATTTCAAGTGCGGTTCGATTAAAAAAATATCCGTACAGCGAAATGCTAAATGCGGCTGTGAGAGGTTTATTTGCGTTAAATGGACACGTTTGCAACAAAAATCAAGTCTCCAAGTCAAATGGTTCTCGAGATATGAGCCCTATTAACTTCAACGAAAATGCAGCAAAAGGCAAAATGAGGATTTCAAGTGCGGTTCGATTAAAAAAATATCCGTACAGCGAAATGCTAAATGCGGCTATGAGAGGTTTATTTGCGTTAAATGGACACGTTTGCAACAAAAATCAAGTCTCCAAGTCAAATGGTTCTCGAGATATGAGCCCTATTAACTTCAACGAAAATGCAGCAAAAGGCAAAATGAGGATTTCAAGTGCGGTTCGATTAAAAAAATATCCGTACAGCGAAATGCTAAATGCGGCTGTGAGAGGTTTATTTGCGTTAAATGGACACGTTTGCAACAAAAATCAAGTCTCCAAGTCAAATGGTTCTCGAGATATGAGCCCTATTAACTTCAATGAAAATGCAGCAAAGTCAAAATGAGGATTTCAAGTGCGGTTCGATTAAAAAAATATCCGTGCAGCGAAATGCTAAATGCGGCTATGAGAGGTTTATTTGCGTTAAATGGACACGTTTGCAACAAAAATCAAGTCTCCAAGTCAAATGGTTCTCGAGATATGAGCCCTATTAACTTCAACGAAAATGCAGCAAAAGGCAAAATGAGGATTTCAAGTGCGGTTCGATTAAAAAAATATCCGTACAGCGAAATGCTAAATGCGGCTATGAGAGGTTTATTTGCGTTAAATCGACACGTTTGCAACAAAAATCAAGTCAAATGGTTCTCGAGATATGAGCCCTATTAACTTCAACGAAAATGCAGCAAAAGTCAAAATGAGGATTTCAAGTGCGGTTCGATTAAAAAAATATCCGTACAGCGAAATGCTAAATGCGGCTATGAGAGGTTTATTTGCGTTAAATGGACACGTTTGCAACAAAAATCAAGTCTCCAAGTCAAATGGTTCTCGAGATATGAGCCCTATTAACTTCAACGAATATGCAGCAAAAGGCAAAATGAGGATTTTAAGTGCGGTTCGATTAAAAAAATATCCGTACAGCGAAATGCTAAATGCGGCTATGAGAGGTTTATTTGCGTTAAATGGACACGTTTGCAACAAAAATCAAGTCTCCAAATCAAATGGTTCTCGAGATATGAGCCCTATTAACTTCAACGAAAATGCAGCAAAAGTCAAAATGAGGATTTCAAGTGCGGTTCGATTAAAAAAATATCCGTACAGCGAAATGCTAAATGCGGCTATGAGAGGTTTATTTGCGTTAAATGGACACGTTTGCAACAAAAATCAAGTCAAATGGTTCTCGAGATATGAGCCCTATTATCTTCAACGAAAATGCAGCAAAAGTCAAAATGAGGATTTCAAGTGCGGTTCGATTAAAAAAATATCCGTACAGCGAAATGCTAAATGCGGCTATGAGAGGTTTATTTGCGTTAAATGGACACGTTTGCAACAAAAATCAAGTCTCCAAGTCAAATGGTTCTCGAGATATGAGCCCTATTAACTTCAACGAAAATGCAGCAAAAGGCAAAATGAGGATTTCAAGTGCGGTTCGATTAAAAAAATATCCGTACAGCGAAATGCTAAATGCGGCTGTGAGAGGTTTATTTGCGTTAAATGGACACGTTTGCAACAAAAATCAAGTCTCCAAGTCAAATGGTTCTCGAGATATGAGCCCTATTAACTTCAATGAAAATGCAGCAAAGTCAAAATGAGGATTTCAAGTGCGGTTCGATTAAAAAAATATCCGTGCAGCGAAATGCTAAATGCGGCTATGAGAGGTTTATTTGCGTTAAATGGACACGTTTGCAACAAAAATCAAGTCTCCAAGTCAAATGGTTCTCGAGATATGAGCCCTATTAACTTCAACGAAAATGCAGCAAAAGGCAAAATGAGGATTTTAAGTGCGGTTCGATTAAAAAAATATCCGTACAGCGAAATGCTAAATGCGGCTATGAGAGGTTGATTTGCGTTAAATGGACACGTTTGCAACAAAAATCAAGTCTCCAAGTCAAATGGTTCTCGAGATATGAGCCCTATTAACTTCAACGAAAATGCAGCAAAAGTCAAAATGAGGATTTCAAGTGCGGTTCGATTAAAAAAATATCCGTACAGCGAAATGCTAAATGCGGCTATGAGAGGTTTATTTGCGTTAAATGGACACGTTTGCAACAAAAATCAAGTCAAATGGTTCTCGAGATATGAGCCCTATTAACTTCAACGAAAATGCAGCAAAAGTCAAAATGAGGATTTCAAGTGCGGTTCGATTAAAAAAATATCCGTACAGCGAAATGCTAAATGCGGCTATGAGAGGTTTATTTGCGTTAAATGGACACGTTTGCAACAAAAATCAAGTCTCCAAGTCAAATGGTTCTCGAGATATGAGCCCTATTAACTTCAACGAAAATGCAGCAAAAGGCAAAATGAGGATTTTAAGTGCGGTTCGATTAAAAAATGGCTGACGTACTGACTGACGTACTGACTGACTTATTTACTGACTGATGTACTGACTTACTGACAGACTGACGTACTGACTGACCGATGGACTGACTGACTGACGTACTGACTGACCGACGGACTGACGTACTGACTGACTGACTGCCGTACTGACTGACGGCTGTACTGACTGACGGACTGACTGTCGTACTGACTGACGGACTGACTGTCGTACTGACTAACGGACTGACTGACTTACGTACTGACTGAAGGACTGACTGACGTACTGACTGACTGACGTACTAACTTACTGACTGACGTACTGAGTTACGTACTGACTGACGGACTGACTGACTGAGTGACGTACTGACTGACGTGCTGACTGACGTATTGACTGACTGACTGACGTACTGACTGACTGCCTGACTGACTGACGTACTGACTGACTGACGTACTGACTGATGGAAGAACTGACTAACTGACTGACATACTGACTGACGTACTGACTGACTGACGTACTGACTGACTGAATGACTGACGTACTGACTGACTGACTGACGTACTGACAGACTGACTGACTTACTGACAGACTGACGTACTGACAGACTGACGTACTGACTGACTGACTGACGTACTGACTGACGTACTGACTGACGGACTGACAGACTGACGTACTGACTGACTGATGTACTGACAGACTGACGTACTGACTGACGGACGTACTGACTGACTGACTGACTGACTGACGTACTGACTGACGTACTGACTGACTGACTGACTGATTTACTGACTGACGGACTGACTGACTAACGTACTGACTGACGGAATGACTGACTGACGTACTGACTGACGGACAGACTGACTGACGTCCTTACTGACTGACGTACTTACTGACTGACATATTTACTGACTGACGAACTGACTGACTGACGTACTGACTGACGGACGGACTGACTGACGTACTGACTGATGTACTGACTGACGGACTGACTGGCTGATGTACTGACTGACGTACGGACTGACTGACGTACTGACAGACGTACGAACTGACTGACTGACTGACGTACTGACTGACGTAGTGACTGACGTACTGACGTACTGACAGACTGACGTACTGACAGACTGATGTACTGACTGACTGGCGTACTGACTGTCTGACTGACGGACTGACTGACTGACGTACTGACTGACGGACTGACTGACAGACTGACTGACTGACGGACTGACGGACGTACTGACTGACTGACGTACTAACTGACTGACAGACTGACGTACTGACAGACTGACGTACTGACTGACTGATGGACTGACTGACTGACGGATTGACTGACGTACTGACTGACTGACTGATGTACTGACTGACTGACTGACGTTCTGAGTGACTGATAGACTGACGTACTGACTGACGTACTGACTGACTGACTGACGTAATGACTGTCGTACTGACTGACGTACTGAAAGACTGACGTACTGACTGACGTAGTGACTGACTGACTGACGTACTGACAGACTGACGTACTGACTGACATACTGATTAACGTAGTGACTGACTGAATGACTGACGTACTGACTGACTGACTGACTGACGTACTGACTGACTGACTGACTGACTGACTGACTGACTGACGTACTGACTGACGTACTGACGTACTTACTGACTGACGTACTGAATGATTGACTGACTGACGTTCTCACTGACGTCGTGACTGACTGACTGACTGACGTACTGACTGACGTACAGACAGACTGACGTACTAACTGACGTACTGACTGACGTAGTGACTGACTGACGTAGTGACTGACTGACGTACTGACTGACGTACTGACTGTCGTACTGACTGACGTACTGACGTACTTACTGACTGACGTACTGAATGATTGACTGACTGACGTACTGACTGACGTACTGACTGACGTAGTGACAGACTGACGTACTGACTGACGTACTGACTAACGTACTGAATGATTGACTGACTGACGTACTGACTGACATGCTGACTGTCTGACTGACTGACTGACGTACTGACTGGCGTGCTGACGTACTGACTGACTGACGTACTGACTGGCGTGCTGACGTACTGACTGACTGACGTACTGACAGACTGACGTACTGAATGACTGATGTACTGACTGACGGACTGACTGACTGACGTATTGACTGACTGACTGACTGACGTACTGACTGACGTACTGACTGACTGACGTACTGACTGACGTACTGACTGACTGACGTACTAACTGACGTACTGACTGACGTAGTGACTGACTGACTGACTGAGGTACTGACTGACGTAATGACTGTCGTACTGACTGACGTACTGACGTACTTACTGACTGACGTACTGACTGACGTACTGAATGATTGACTGACTGACGTACTGACTGACGTACTGACTGACGTAGTGACTGAGTAACTGACTGACGTACTGACTGACGTACTGACAGACTGACGTACAGACTAACGTACTGAATGATTGACTGACTGACGTACTGACTGACTGACTGACGTACTGACTGACATGCTGACTGTCTGACTGACTGACTGACGTACTGACTGGCGTGCTGACGTACTGACTGACTGACTGACGTACTAACAGACTGACGTACTGAATGACTGATGTACTGACTGACGGACTGACTGATGGAAGAACTGACTGACTGACATACTGACTGACGTACTGACTGACTGACGTACTGACTGGCTGAATGACTGACGTACTTACTGATTGACGTACTGAATGATTGACTGACTGACGTAGTGACTGACGGACTGACTGACTGACGTACTGACTGACGGACGGACTGACTGATGTACTGACTGATGGACTGACTGACTGACGTACTGACTGACTGACGGACGTACTGACTGATGGACGTACTGACTGACTGACTGACTGACTAAGTGAAGTGCTGACTGACTGACGTACTGACTGACGTACTGACTGACGGACGAACTGACTGACGTACTGACTGATGTACTGACTGACGGACTGACTGAATGACGTAGTGACTGAAGAACAGACTGACTAACGTACTGACTGGCGTACTCACTGACTGACTGACTGACGTACTGACTGACGAACTGACTGACGGACTGAAAGACTGACGTATTGACAGACTGATATACTGACAGACTGACGTACTGACTGACCGATGGACTGACTAACTGACGTACTGACTGACCGATGGCCTGATGTACTGACTGACTGACTGCCGTACTGACTGACGTAATGACAGACTGACGTACTGACTGACTGATGTACTGACCGACGGACTGACTGACTGACGTACTGACTGACTGACTGTCTGACGGACTGACTGATGTACTGACTGACTGACTGACGTACTGACTAGCGTGCTGAATGACTGACGTACTGAGTTACTGACTGACTGACGTAGTGACTGACGTAATGACTGACTGACGTACTGACTGACTGACGTACTGACTGACGTACTGACTGACGGACTGACTGACTAACGTACTGACTGACGGAGTGACTGACTGACGTACTGACTGACGGACAGACTGACTGACGGACAGACTGACTGACGTACTTACTGACTGACGTACTTACTGACTGACTGATTTACTGACTGACGAACTAACTGACTGACGTACTGACTGACGGACGGACTGACTGACGTACTGACTGATGTACTGACTGACGGACTGACTGGCTGACGTACTGACTGACGTACTGACTGACTTACTTACTGACTGATGTACTGACCTACTGACAGACTGACGTACTGACTGACCGATGGACTGACTGACTGACGTACTGACTGACCGATGGACTGAAGTACTGACTAACTGACTGCCGTACTGACTGACGTACTGACTGACGGCTGTACTGACTGACGGACTGACTGTCGTACTGACTGACGGACTGACTGACGTACTGACTGACTGACGTACTAACTTACTGACTGACGTACTGAGTGACGTACTGACTGACGGACTGACTGACTGAGTGACGTACTGACTGACGTGCTGACTGACGTGCTGACTGACTGACGTTCTGGCTGACGTACTGACAGACTGACGTATTGACTGACGTATTGACTGACTGACTGACTGAATGACTGACGTACTGACTGACTGACTGACATACTGACTGACGTACTGACTGACTGACGTACTGACTGACTGAATGACTGACGTACTGAGTTACTGACTGACTGACGTAGTGACTGACGTAATGACTGACTGACGTACTGACTGACTGACGTACTGACTGACGTACTGACTGACGGACTGACTGACTAACGTACTGACTGACGGAGTGACTGACTGACGTACTGACTGACGGACAGACTGACTGACGGACAGACTGACTGACGTACTTACTGACTGACGTACTTACTGACTGACTGATTTACTGACTGACGAACTAACTGACTGACGTACTGACTGACGGACGGACTGACTGACGTACTGACTGATGTACTGACTGACGGACTGACTGGCTGACGTACTGACTGACGTACTGACTGACTTACTTACTGACTGATGTACTGACCTACTGACAGACTGACGTACTGACTGACCGATGGACTGACTGACTGACGTACTGACTGACCGATGGACTGAAGTACTGACTAACTGACTGCCGTACTGACTGACGTACTGACTGACGGCTGTACTGACTGACGGACTGACTGTCGTACTGACTGACGGACTGACTGACGTACTGACTGACTGACGTACTAACTTACTGACTGACGTACTGAGTGACGTACTGACTGACGGACTGACTGACTGAGTGACGTACTGACTGACGTGCTGACTGACGTGCTGACTGACTGACGTTCTGGCTGACGTACTGACAGACTGACGTATTGACTGACGTATTGACTGACTGACTGACTGAATGACTGACGTACTGACTGACTGACTGACATACTGACTGACGTACTGACTGACTGACGTACTGACTGACTGAATGACTGACGTACTGACAGACTGACTGACTTACTGACAGACTGACGTACTGACAGACTGACGTACTGACTGACTGACTGACGTACTGACTGACGTACTGACTGACGGACTGACGACTGACGTACTGACTGACTGATGTACTGACAGACTGACGTACTGACTGACGGACGTACTGACTGACGGACGTACTGACTGACTGACTGACTGACTGACTGACTGACTGACTGACGTACTGACTGACGTACTGACTGACTGAATGACTGACATACTGACTGACTGACTGACATACTGACTGACTGACTGACGTACTGACAGAATGACTGACTTACTGACAGACTGACGTACTGACAGACTGACGTACTGACTGGCTGACTGACGTACTGACTGACGTACTGACAGACTGACGTACTGACTGACTGATGTACTGACAGACTGACGTACTGACAGACTGAAGTACTGCCTGACTGATGTACTGACAGACTGACGTACTGACTGACGGACGTACTGACTGACTGACGTACTGACTGACTGTCGTACTGACTGACGTACTGACTGACGTACTGACTGACTGACTGACTGATTTACTGACTGACGGACAGACTGACTAACGTACTGACTGACTGACTGAATGATTTACTGACTGACGGACAGACTGACTAACGTACTGACTGACGGAATGACTGAATGACGTACCGACTGACGGACAGACTGACTGACGTACTTACTGACTGACGTACTTACTGACTGACGGATTTACTGACTGACGAACTGACTGACTGACGTACTGACTGACTGTCGTACTGACTGACGTACTGACTGACGTACTGACTGACTGACTGACTGATTTACTGACTGACGGACAGACTGACTAACGTACTGACTGACTGACTGAATGATTTACTGACTGACGGACAGACTGACTAACGTACTGACTGACGGAATGACTGAATGACGTACCGACTGACGGACAGACTGACTGACGTACTTACTGACTGACGTACTTACTGACTGACGGATTTACTGACTGACGAACTGACTGACTGACGTACTGACTGACGGACGGACTGACTGACGTACTGACTGACGTACTGACTGACGGACTGACTGGCTGACGTACTGACTGACGTACTGACTGACGGACTGACAGACTGACGTACTGACTGACTGATGTACTGACTGACGGACTGACTGACTGACGTACTGACTGAGGGACAGACTGACTGACGTACTGACTGACGTACTTACTTACTGACCGACTGACTGACTGACGTACTGACTGAATGACGGACTGACTGACGTACTGACTGATGTACTGACTGACGGACTGACTGGCTGACGTACTGACTGACGTACTGACTGACTTACTTACTGACTGATGTACTGACCTACTGACAGACTGACGTACTGACTGACCGATGGACTGACTGACTGACGTACTGACTGACCGATGGCCTGACGTACTGACTGACTGACTGCCGTACTGACTGACGTACTGACTGACGGCTGTACTGACTGACGTACTGACTGACGGCTGTACTGACGGACTGACTGACTTACGTACTGACTGACGGACTGACTGACGTACTGACTGACTGACGTACTAACTTACTGACTGACGTACTGAGTGACGTACTGACTGACGGACTGACTGACTGAGTGACGTACTGACTGACGTGCTGACTGACGTGCTGACTGACTGACGTACTGACTGACGTACTGAGAGACTGACGTACTGACTGACGGACTGACTGACGTATTGACTGACTGACTGACTGACTGACTGACGAACTGACTGACTGACTGACGGAAGAACTGACTGACTGACTGACATACTGACTGACGTACTGACTGACTGAAGTACTGACTGACTGAATGACTGACGTACTGACAGACTGACTTACTGACAGACTGACGTACTGACAGACTGACGTACTGACAGACTGACGTACTGACTGACTGACTGACGTACTGACTGACGGACTGACAGACTGACGTACTGACTGACTGATGTACTGAGAGACTGACGTACTGACTGACGGACGTACTGACTGACGGACGTACTGACTGACTGACTGACTGACTGACGTACTGACTGACTGACTGACTGATTTACTGACTGACGGACTGACTGACTAACGTACTGACTGACGGAATGACTGACTGACGTACTGACTGACGGACAGACTGACTGACGTACTAACTGACTGACGTACTTACTGACTGACGGATTTACTGACTGACGAACTGACTGACCTACGTACTGACTGACGGACGGACTGACTGACGTACTGACTGATGTACTGACTGACGGACTGACTGGCTGACGTACTGACTGACGTACTGACTGACTTACTTACTGACTGATGTACTGACCTACTGACAGACTGACCTACTGACTGACGGACTGACTGACTGACGTACTGACTGACGGACAGACTGACTGACGTACTGACTGACGTACTTACTTACTGACCGACTGACTGACGTACTGACTGACGGACGGACTGACTGACGTACTGACTGACGGACGGACTGACTGACGTACTGACTGACGTACAGAATAACGGACTGACTCATGTACGAACTGACTGACTGACTGACGTACGTACTGACTGCCTCTCTGACGTACTGACTGACCGACTGACGTACGTACTGGCTAACTGACGTACTGACCGACTGACGTACTGACTGAGTGACAGACTGATGTGCTGACAGACTGACGTGCTGACAGACTGACGTACTTACTGACTGATGTACTGACTGACTGACGTACGGACTGACTCACGTACTGACAGACGTACGAACTGACTGACTGACTGACGTACTGACTGACGTAGTGACTGACGTACTGACGTACTGACAGACTGACGAAGTGACAGACTGATGTACTGACTGACTGGCGTACTGACTGTCTGACTGAGGGACTAACTGACTGACAGACTGACGTACTGACAGACTGACGTACTGACTGACTGATGGACTGACTGACTGACGGATTGACTGACGTACTGACTGACTGACTGACTGACGTTCTGAGTGACTGATAGACTGACGTACTGACTGACTGACTGACGTACTGACTGACGTACTGACTGACGTAGTGACTGTCGTACTGACTGACGTACTGACTGACGTACTGAAAGACTGACGTAGTGACTGACTGACTGACTGACGTACTGACAGACTGACGTACTGAGTGACATACTGATTAACGTAGTGACTGACTGAATGACTGACGTACTGACTGACTGACTGACGTACTGACTGACGTACTGGCTGTCGTACTGACTGACGTACTGACGTACTTACTGACTGACGTACTGAATGATTGACTGACTGACGAACTCACTGACGTAGTGACTGTCTGACTGACTGACGTACTGACTGACGTACTGACAGACTGACGTACTAACTGACGTAGTGACTGACGTAGTGACTTACTGACTGACTGACGTGCTGACTGACGTACTGACTGTCGTACTGACTGACGTACTGACGTACTTACTGACTGACGTACTGACTGACGTACTGAATGATTGACTGACTGACGTACTGACTGACGTAGTGACTGAGTAACTGACTGACGTACTGACTGACGTACTGACAGACTGACGTACTGACTGACGTACTGACTAACGTACTGAATGATTGACTGACTGACGTACTGACTGACTGACTGACGTACTGACTGACATGCTGACTGTCTGACGGACTGACTGACGTACTGACTGACTGACTGACGTACTGACTGGCGTGCTGACGTACTGACTGACTGACTGACGTACTGACAGACTGACGTACTGAATGACTGATGTACTGACTGACGGACTGGCTGACTGACGTACTGACTGACGTACTGACTGACTGACGTACTGACTGACTGAATGACTGACGTACTTACTGATTGACGTACTGAATGATTGACTGACTGACGTAGTGACTGACGGACTGACTGACTGACGTACTGACTGACGGACGGACTGACTGACGTACTGACGGACTGACTGACTGACGTACTGACTGACTGACGGACGTACTGACTGACGGACGTACTGACTGACTGACTGACTGACTGAGTGACGTGCTGACTGTCTGACGTACTGACTGATGTACTGACTGACGGACTGACTAACTGACGTACTGACTGTCTAACTGACGGTCTGACTGTTTGACGTACTGACTGACTAACTGACGGTCTGACTGACTGATGTACTGACTGACTGACTGACGTACTGACTGACTGACTGACGGACTGACTGACTGACGTACTGACTGACTGATGGACTGACTGACTGACGGATTGACTGATGTACTGACTGAGTGACTGAGAGACTGACGTACTGACTGACGTACTGACTGACTTACTGACTGACTGACTGACTGACTGACGTACTGACTGACGTACTGACTGACTGAATGACTGATTTACTGACTGACGGACTGACTGACTAACGTACTGACTGAGGGAATGACTGACTGACTTACTGACTGACGGACAGACTGACTGACGTACTAACTGACTGACGTACTTACTGACTGACGGATTTACTGACTGACGAACTGACTGACTGACGTACTGACTGACTGACGTACTGACTGACGGACGGACTGACTGACGTACTGACTGATGTACTGACTGACGGACTGACTGGCTGACGTACTGACTGACGTACTGACTGACTTACTTACTGACTGATGTACTGACCTACTGACAGACTGACCTACTGACTGACGGACTGACTGACTGACGTACTGACTGACGGACAGACTGACTGACGTACTGACTGACGTACTTACTTACTGACCGACTGACTGACGTACTGACTGACGGACGGACTGATTGACGTACTGACTGACGGACGGACTGACTGACGTACTGAATAACGGACTGACTCATGTACGAACTGACTGACTGACTGACGTACGTACTGACTGCCTCTCTGACGTACTGACTGACCGACTGACGTACGTACTGGCTAACTGACGTACTGACCGACTGACGTACTGACTGAGTGACAGACTGACGTACTGACAGACTGACGTGCTGACAGACTGACGTACTGACTGACTGATGTACTGACTGACTGACTGACTGACGTACTGACTGACGTACTGACTGACGTACTGACGTACTGACAGACTGACGTACTGACAGACTGATGTACTGACTGACTGGCGTACTGACTGTCTGACTGACGGACTGACTGACTGACGTACTGACTGACGGACTGACTGACTGACGTACTGACTGACGGACAGACTGACTGACGGACAGACTGACTGACGTACTTACTGACTGACGTACTTACTGACTGACTGATTTAGTGACTGACGAACTAACTGACTGACGTACTGACTGACGGACGGACTGACTGACGTACTGACTGATGTACCGACTGACGGACTGACTGGCTGACGTACTGACTGACGTACTGACTGACTTACTTACTGACTGATGTACTGACCTACTGACAGACTGACGTACTGACTGACCGATGGACTGAATGACTGACGTACTGACTGACCGATGGACTGAAGTACTGACTAACTGACTGCCGTACTGACTGACGTACTGACTGACGGCTGTACTGACTGACGGACTGACTGTCGTACTGACTAACGGACTGACTGACTTACGTACTGACTGACGGACTGACTGACGTACTGACTGACTGACGTACTAACTTACTGACTGACGTACTGAGTGACGTACTGACTGACGGACTGACTGACTGAGTGACGTACTGACTGACGTGCTGACTGACGTGCTGACTGACTGACGTTCTGGCTGACGTACTGACAGACTGACGTACTGACTGACGTATTGACTGACTGACTGACTGAATGACTGACGTACTGACTGACTGACTGACATACTGACTGACGTACTGACTGACTGACGTACTGACTGACTGACGTACTGACTGACTGAATGACTGACGTACTGACAGACTGACTGACTTACTGACAGACTGACGTACTGACAGACTGACGTACTGACTGACTGACTGACGGACTGACAGACTGACGTACTGACTGACGGACTGACAGACTGACGTACTGACTGACTGATGTACTGACAGACTGACGTACTGACTGACGGACGTACTGACTGACGGACGTACTGACTGACTGACTGACTGACTGACGTACTGACTGACGTACTGACTGACTGACGTACTGACTGACTGAATGACTGACATACTGACTGACTGACTGACGTACTGACAGACTGACTGACTTACTGACAGACTGACGTACTGACAGACTGACGTACTGACTGGCTGACTGACGTACTGACTGACGTACTGACTGACGGACTGACAGACTGACGTACTGACTGACTGATGTACTGACAGACTGACGTACTGACTGACTGACGTACTGACTGACTGACGTACTGACTGACGTACTGACTGACGTACTGACTGACGTACTGACTGACTGACTGACTGATTTACTGACTGACGGACAGACTGACTAACGTACTGACTGACTGACTGAATGATTTACTGACTGACGAACTGACTGACTGACGTACTGACTGACGGACGGACTGACTGACGTACTGACTGACGTACTGACTGACGGACTGACTGGCTGACGTACTGACTGACGTACTGACTGACTTACTTACTGACTGATGTACTGACCTACTGACAGACTGACGTACTGACTGACTTATGTACTGACTGACGGACTGACTGACTGACGTACTGACTGACGGACAGACTGACTGACGTACTGACTGACGTACTTACTTACTGACCGACTGACTGACTGACGTACTGACTGAATGACGGACTGACTGACGTACTGACTGATGTACTGACTGACGGACTGACTGGCTGACGTACTGACTGACGTACTTACTGACTGATGTACTGACCTACTGACAGACTGACGTACTGACTGACCGATGGACTGACTGACTGACGTACTGACTGACCGATGGCCTGACGTACTGACTGACTGACTTCCGTACTGACTGACGTACTGACTGACGGCTGTACTGACTGACGGACTGACTGACTTACGTACTGACTGACGGACTGACTGACGTACTGACTGACTGACTGCCGTACTGACTGACGTACTGACTGACGGCTGTACTGACTGACGGACTGACTGACTTACGTACTGACTGACGTACTGACTGACGTACTGACTGACTGACGTACTGAGTGACGTACTGACTGACGGACTGACTGACTGAGTGACGTACTGACTGACGTGCTGACTGACGTGCTGACTGACTGACGTACTGACTGACGTACTGACAGACTGACGTACTGACTGACGGACTGACTGACGTATTGACTGACTGACTGACTGACTGACTGACGAACTGACTGACGTACTGACGAACTGACTGACGGAAGAACTGACTGACTGACTGACATACTGACTGACGTACTGACTGACTGAAGTACTGACTGACTGAATGACTGACGTACTGACAGACTGACTTACTGACAGACTGACGTACTGACAGACTGACGTACTGACTGACTGACTGACGTACTGACTGATGTACTGACTGACGGACTGACAGACTGACGTACTGACTGACTGATGTACTGAGTGACTGACGTACTGACTGACGGACGTACTGACTGACGGACGTACTGACTGACGGACGTACTGACTGACGTACTGACTGACTGACTGACTGATTTACTGACTGACGGACTGACTGACTAACGTACTGACTGACGGAATGACTGACTGACGTACTGACTGACGGACAGACTGACTGACGTACTAACTGACTGACGTACTTACTGACTGACGGATATACTGACTGACGAACTGACTGACTGACGTACTGACTGACGGACGGACTGACTGACGTACTGACTGATGTACTGACTGACGGACTGACTGGCTGACGTACTGACTGACGTACTGACTGACTTACTTACTGACTGATGTACTGACCTACTGACTGACGGACTGACTGACTGACGTACTGACTGACGGACAGACTGACTGACGTACTGACTGACGTACTTACTTACTGACCGACTGACTGACGTACTGACTGACGGACGGACTGACTGACGTACTGACTGACGGACGGACTGACTGACGTACTGACTGACGTACTGAATAACGGACTGACTCATGTACGAACTGACTGACTGACTGACGTACGTACTGACTGCCTCTCTGACGTACTGACTGACCGACTGACGTACGTACTGGCTAACTGACGTACTGACCGACTGACGTACTGACTGAGTGACAGACTGACTTACTGACAGACTGACGTGCTGACAGACTGACGTACTGACTGACTGATGTACTGACTCACGTACGGACTGCCTCACGTACTGACAGACGTACGAACTGACTGACTGACTGACGTACTGACTGACGTAGTGACTGACGTACTGACGTACTGACAGACTGACGTACTGAGAGACTGATGTACTGACTGACTGGCGTACTGACTGTCTGACTGACGGACTGACTGACTGACGTACTGACTGACGGACTGACTGAAAGACTGACTGACTGACGGACTGACGGACTGACTGACGTACTGACTGACTGACGTACTAACTGACTGACAGACTGAATGACTGACGTACTGACTGATTGACTGACGTACTGACTGACGTAATGACTGTCGTACTGACTGACGTACTGACGTACTTACTGACTGACGTACTGTATGATTGACTGACTGACGTACTCACTGACGTAGTGACTGACTGACTGACTGACGTACTGACTGACGTACTGACAGACTGACGTACTAACTGACGTACTGACTGACGTAGTGACTGACTGACTGACTGACGTACTGACTGACGTACTGACTGTCGTACTGACTGACGTACTGACGTACTTACTGACTGACGTACTGACTGACGTACTGAATGATTGACTGACTGACGTACTGACTGACGTACTGACTGACGTAGTGACTGAGTAACTGACTGACGTACTGACTGACGTACTGACTAACGTACTGAATGACTAACTGAGTGACGTACTGACTGATGTGCTGACTGACGTGCTGACTGACTGACGTACTGACAGACTGACGTACTGACTGACGGACTGACTGACGTATTGACTGACTGACTGACTGACTGACTGACGAACTGACTGACTGACTGACGTACTGACGTACTGACTGACGGAAGAACTGACTGACTGACTGACATACTGACTGACGTACTGACTGACTGACGTACTGACTGACTGAATGACTGACGTACTGACAGACTGACTGACTTACTGACAGACTGACGTACTGACAGACTGACGTACTGACTGACGGACTGACAGACTGACGTACTGACTGACTGATGTACTGACAGACTGACGTACTGACTGACGGACGTACTGACTGACGGACGCACTGACTGACTGACTGACTGACTGACGTACTGACTGACGTACTGACTGACTGACTGACTGATTTACTGACTGACGGACTGACTGACTAACGTACTGACTGACGGAATGACTGACTGACGTACTGACTGACGGAAGGACTGACTGACGTACTGACTGATGTACTGACTGACGGACTGACTGGCTGACGTACTGACTGACGTACTGACTGAATTACTTACTGACTGATGTACTGACCTACTGACAGACTGACCTACTGACTGACGGACTGACTGACTGACGTACTGACTGACGGACAAACTGACTGACGTACTGACTGACGTACTTACTTACTGACCGACTGACTGACTGACGTACTGACTGACGGACGGACTGACTGACGTACTGACGTACTGACTGACGTACTGAATAACGAACTGACTCATGTACGAACTGACTGACTGACTGACGTACGTACTGACTGCCTCTCTGACGTACTGACTGACCGATGGATTTACGTACTGACTGACTGACTGCCGTACTGACTGACGTAATGACTGACGGCTGTACTGTCTGACGGACTGACTGTCGTACTGACTGACGGACTGACTGACTTACGTACTAACTTACTGACTGACGTACTGAGTGACGTACTGACTGACGGACTGACTGACTGAGTGACGTACTGACTGACGTGCTGACTGACGTGCTGACTGACTGACGTACTGACTGACGTACTAACAGACTGACGTACTGACTGACGGACTGACTGACGTATTGACTGACTGACTGACATACTGACTGACGTACTGACTGACTGACGTACTGACTGACTGACTTACTGACTGACTGAATGACTGACGTACTGACAGACTGACTGACTTACTGACAGACTGACGTACTGACAGACTGACGTACTGACTGACTGACTGACGGACTGACTGACGTACTGACTGACGGACTGACAGACTGACGTACTGACTGACTGATGTACTGACAGACTGACGTACTGACTGACGGACGTACTGACTGACGGACGCACTGACTGACTGACTGACGTACTGACTGACTGACTGACTAATTTACTGACTGACGGACTGACTGACTAACGTACTGAATGACGGAATGACTGACTGACGTACTGACTGACGGGCAGACTGACTGACGTACTAACTGACTGACGTACTTACTGACTGACGGATTTACTGACTGACGAACTGACTGACTGACGTACTGACTGACGGACGGACTGACTGACGTACTGACTGATGTACTGATTGACGGACTGACTGGCTGACGTACTGACTGACGTACTGACTGACTTACTTACTGACTGATGTACTGACCTACTGACAGACTGACCTACTGACTGACTGACTGACGTACTGACTGACGGACAGACTGACTGACGTACTGACTGACGTACTTACTTACTGACCGACTGACTGACTGACGTACTGACTGACGGACGGACTGACTGACGTACTGACGTACTGACTGACGTACTGAATAACGGACTGACTCATGTACGAACTGACTGACTGACTGACGTACGTACTGACTGCCTCTCTGACGTACTGACTGACCGACTGACGTACGTACTGGCTAACTGACGTACTGACCGACTGACGTACTGACTGACTGATGTACTGACTGACTCACGTACGGACTGACTCACGTACTGACAGACGTACGAACTGACTGACTGACTGACGTACTGACTGACGTAGTGACTGACGTACTGACGTACTGACAGACTGACGTACTGACAGACTGATGTACTGACTGACTGGCGTACTGACTGTCTGACTGACGGACTGACTGACTGACGTACTGACTGACGGACTGACTGAAAGACTGACTGACTGACGTACTAACTGACTGACAGACTGAATGACAGACGTACTGACTGACTGACTGACGTACTGACTGACGTACTGACTGTCGTACTGACTGACGTACTGACGTACTTACTGACTGACGTACTGTATGATTGACTGACTGACGTACTCACTGACGTAGTGACTGACTGACTGACTGACGTACTGCTGACGTACTGACAGACTGACGTACTAACTGACGTACTGACTGACGTAGTGACTGACTGACTGACTGACGTACTGACTGACGTACTGACTGTCGTACTGACTGACGTACTGACGTACTTACTGACTGACGTACTGATTGACGTACTGAATGATTGACTGACTGACGTACTGACTGACGTAGTGACTGAGTAACTGACTGACGTACTGACTGACGTACTGACTAACGTACTGAATGATTGACTGACTGACGTACTGACTGGCGTGCTGACGTACTGACTGACTGACTGACGTACTGACAGACTGACGTAATGAATGACTAATGTACTGACTGACGGACTGACTGACTGACGTACTGACTGACGTACTGACTGACTGACGTACTGACTGATGGAAGAACAGACTGACTGACATACTGACTGACGTACTGACTGACTGACGTACTGACTGACTGAATGACTGACGTACTTACTGATTGACGTACTGAATGATTGACTGACTGACGTAGTGACTGACGGACTGACTGACTGACGTACTGACTGACGGACGGACTGACTGACGTACTGACTGATGTACTGACTGACGGACTGACTGACTGACGTACTGACTGACTGACGGACATACTGACTGACGGACGTACTGACTGACTGACTGACTGAGTGACGTGCTGACTGACGTACTGACTGATGTACTGACTGACGGACAGACTAACTGACGTACTGACTGTCTAACTGACGGTCTGACTGTTTGACGTACTGACTGACTAACTGACGGTCTGACTGACTGACGTACTGACTGACTGACTGACGGACTGACTGACTGACGTACTGACTGACGGACTGACGGACTGGCTGACAGACTGACTGACTGACGGACAGACGGACTGACTGTCGTACTGGCTGACGTACTGAAAGACTGATGTACTGACTGACGTAGTGACTGACTGACTGACGTACTGACTGACGTAATGACAGACTGACGTACTGACTGACATACTGACTGACGTAGTGACTGACTGACTGACTGACGTACTGACTGACGTACTGACTGTCGTACTGACTGACGTACTGACGTACTTACTGACTGACGTACTGAATGATTGACTGACTGACGTAGTGACTGACGTAGTGACTGACTGACTGACTGACGTACTGACTGACGTACTGACAGACTGACGTACTGACTGACGTACTGAGTGACGTAGTGATTGACTGACTGACTGACGTACTGATTGACGTACTGACTGTCGTACTGACTGACGTACTGACGTACTTACTGACTGACGTACTGAATGATTGACTGACTGACGTACTGACTGACGTACTGACTGACGTAGTGACTGAGTAACTGACTGACGTACTGACTGACGTACTGACTGACGTACTGAATGATTGACTGACTGACGTACTGACTGACATGCTGACTCTGGCGGACTGACGTACTGACTGACTGACGTACTGACTGACGGAAGAACTGACTGACTGACATACTGACTGACGTACTGACTGACTGACGTACTGACTGACATGCTGACTCTGGCGGACTGACGTACTGACTGACTGACGTACTGACTGACGGAAGAACTGACTGACTGACATACTGACTGACGTACTGACTGACTGACGTACTGACTGACTGAATGACTGACGTACTTACTGACTGACGTACTGACTGACTGAAGTACTGACTGACGTACTGACTGACGTACTGACTGACGTACTGATAGACTGACGTACTGACTGACGGACTGACTGACGTATTGACTGACTGACTGACTGACTGACTGACGTACTGACTGACTGACTGACTGACTGACGTACTGACTGACTGACTGACTGACTGACGTACTGATTGACTGACGTACTGACTGACGGAAGAACTGACTGACTGACTGACATACTGACTGACGTACTGACTGACTGACGTACTGACTGACTGAATGACTGACGTACTGACTGACGGACTGACTGACTAACGTACTGACTGACTGACGTACTGACTGACGGACAGACTGACTGACGGACAGACTGACTGACGTACTTACTGACTGACGTACTTACTGACTGACTGATTTACTGACTGACGAACTAACTGACTGACGTACTGACTGACGGACGGACTGACTGACGTACTGACTGACGTACTGACTGACTTACTTACTGACTGATGTACTGACCTACTGACAGACTGACGTACTGACTGACCGATGGACTGACTGACTGACCGATGGACTGACGTACTGACTGACTGACTGCCGTACTGACTGACGTACTGACAGACTGATGTACTGACGTACTGACAGACTGACGTACTGACTGACTGATGTACTGACCGACGAACTGACTGACTGACTGTCTGACGTACTTACTGACGGACTGACTGATGTACTGACTGACTGACTGACGTACTGAGTGACTGACGTAGTGACTGACGTACCGACTGACGGCTGTACTGTCTGACGGACTGACTGTCGTACTGACTGACGGACTGACTGACTTACGTACTGACTGACGGACTGACTGACGTACTGACTGACTGACGTACTAACTTACTGACTGACGTACTGAGTGACGTACTGACTGACGTACTGACTGACGTGCTGACTGACGTGCTGACTAACTGACGTACTGACTGACATACTGACAGACTGACGTACTGACTGACGGACTGACTGACGTATTGACTGACTGAGTGACTGACTGACTGACGTACTGATTGACTGACTGACGTACTGACAGACTGACGTACTGACTGACTGAATGACTGACGTACTTACTGATTGACGTACTGAATGATTGACTGACTGACGTAGTGACTGACGGACTGACTGACTGACGTACTGACTGACGGACGGACTGACTGACGTACTGACTGATGTACTGACTGACGGACTGACTGACTGACGTACTGACTGACTGACGGACATACTGACTGACGGACGTACTGACTGACTGACTGACTGAGTGACGTGCTGACTGACGTACTGACTGATGTACTGACTGACGGACAGACTAACTGACGTACTGACTGTCTAACTGACGGTCTGACTGTTTGACGTACTGACTGACTAACTGACGGTCTGACTGACTGACGTACTGACTGACTGACTGACGGACTGACTGACTGACGTACTGACTGACGGACTGACGGACTGGCTGACAGACTGACTGACTGACGGACAGACGGACTGACTGTCGTACTGGCTGACGTACTGAAAGACTGATGTACTGACTGACGTAGTGACTGACTGACTGACGTACTGACTGACGTAATGACAGACTGACGTACTGACTGACATACTGACTGACGTAGTGACTGACTGACTGACTGACGTACTGACTGACGTACTGACTGTCGTACTGACTGACGTACTGACGTACTTACTGACTGACGTACTGAATGATTGACTGACTGACGTAGTGACTGACGTAGTGACTGACTGACTGACTGACGTACTGACTGACGTACTGACAGACTGACGTACTGACTGACGTACTGAGTGACGTAGTGATTGACTGACTGACTGACGTACTGATTGACGTACTGACTGTCGTACTGACTGACGTACTGACGTACTTACTGACTGACGTACTGAATGATTGACTGACTGACGTACTGACTGACGTACTGACTGACGTAGTGACTGAGTAACTGACTGACGTACTGACTGACGTACTGACTGACGTACTGAATGATTGACTGACTGACGTACTGACTGACATGCTGACTCTGGCGGACTGACGTACTGACTGACTGACGTACTGACTGACGGAAGAACTGACTGACTGACATACTGACTGACGTACTGACTGACTGACGTACTGACTGACATGCTGACTCTGGCGGACTGACGTACTGACTGACTGACGTACTGACTGACGGAAGAACTGACTGACTGACATACTGACTGACGTACTGACTGACTGACGTACTGACTGACTGAATGACTGACGTACTTACTGACTGACGTACTGACTGACTGAAGTACTGACTGACGTACTGACTGACGTACTGACTGACGTACTGATAGACTGACGTACTGACTGACGGACTGACTGACGTATTGACTGACTGACTGACTGACTGACTGACGTACTGACTGACTGACTGACTGACTGACGTACTGACTGACTGACTGACTGACTGACGTACTGATTGACTGACGTACTGACTGACGGAAGAACTGACTGACTGACTGACATACTGACTGACGTACTGACTGACTGACGTACTGACTGACTGAATGACTGACGTACTGACTGACGGACTGACTGACTAACGTACTGACTGACTGACGTACTGACTGACGGACAGACTGACTGACGGACAGACTGACTGACGTACTTACTGACTGACGTACTTACTGACTGACTGATTTACTGACTGACGAACTAACTGACTGACGTACTGACTGACGGACGGACTGACTGACGTACTGACTGACGTACTGACTGACTTACTTACTGACTGATGTACTGACCTACTGACAGACTGACGTACTGACTGACCGATGGACTGACTGACTGACCGATGGACTGACGTACTGACTGACTGACTGCCGTACTGACTGACGTACTGACAGACTGATGTACTGACGTACTGACAGACTGACGTACTGACTGACTGATGTACTGACCGACGAACTGACTGACTGACTGTCTGACGTACTTACTGACGGACTGACTGATGTACTGACTGACTGACTGACGTACTGAGTGACTGACGTAGTGACTGACGTACCGACTGACGGCTGTACTGTCTGACGGACTGACTGTCGTACTGACTGACGGACTGACTGACTTACGTACTGACTGACGGACTGACTGACGTACTGACTGACTGACGTACTAACTTACTGACTGACGTACTGAGTGACGTACTGACTGACGTACTGACTGACGTGCTGACTGACGTGCTGACTAACTGACGTACTGACTGACATACTGACAGACTGACGTACTGACTGACGGACTGACTGACGTATTGACTGACTGAGTGACTGACTGACTGACGTACTGATTGACTGACTGACGTACTGACAGACTGACTGACTTACTGACTGACTGATGTACTGACAGACTGACGTACTGACAGACTGAAGTACTGCCTGACTGATGTACTGACAGACTGACGTACTGACTGACGGACGTACTGACTGACTGACTGACTGACTGACGTACTGACTGACTGTCTGACTGATTTACTGACTGACGGACTGACTGACTAACGTACTGACTGACGGAATGACTGACTGACGTACTGACTGACGGACAGACTGACTGACGTACTTACGGACTGAAGTACTTACTGACTGACGGTTTTACTGACTGACGAACTGACTGACTGACGTACTGACTGACGGACGGACTGACTGACGTACTGACTGATGTACTGACTGACGGACTGACTGGCTGACGTACTGACTGACGTACTGACTGACTTAATTACTGACTGATGTACTGACCTACTGACAGACTGACGTACTGACTGACTGACGTACTGACTGATGGACAGACTGACTGACGTACTGACTGACGGACTGACTGACGTACTGACTGACTGACGTACTAACTTACTGACTGACGTACTGAGTGACGTACTGACTGACGGACTGACTGACTGAGTGACGTACTGACTGACGTGCTGACTGACTGACGTACTGACTGACGTACTGACAGACTGACGTACTGACTGACGGACTGACTGATGTATTGACTGACTGACTGACTGACTGACTGACGTACTGACTGACTGACTGACGTACTGACTGACTGACGTACTGACTGACTGAATGACTGACGTACTGACAGACTGACTGACTTACTGACAGACTGACGTACTGACAGACTGACGTACTGACTGACTGACTGACGTACTGACTGACGGACTGACAGACTGACGTACTGACTGACTGATGTACTGACAGACTGACGTACTGAATGACGGACGTACTGACTGACGGACGGACTGACTGACTGACTGACGTACTGACTGACGTACTGACTGACTGACGTACTGACTACCTGAATGACTGACGTACTGACTGACTGAGTGACGTACTGACAGACTGACTGACTTACTGACAGACTGACGTACTGACAGACTGACGTACAGACTGACGTACTGACTGACTGATGTACTGACAGACTGACGTACTGACAGACTGAAGTACTGCCTGACTGATGTACTGACAGACTGACGTACTGACTGACGGACGTACTGACTGACGTACTGACTGACGTTCTGACTGACGTACTGACTGACTGACTGACTGATTTACTGACTGACGGACAGACTGACTAACGTACAGACTGACGGAATGACTGAATGACGTACTGACTGACGGACAGACTGAATGACGTACTTACTGACTGACGTACTTACTGACTGACGGATTTACTGACTGACGAACTGACTGACTGACGTACTGACTGACGGACGGACTGACTGACGTACTGACTGATGTACTGACTGACGGACTGACTGGCTGACGTACTGACTGACGGACGGACTGACTGACGTACTGACTGATGTACTGACTGACGGACTGACTGACTGACGTACTGACTGACGGACAGACTGACTGACGTACTGACTGATGTACTGACTGACGGACTGACTGGCTGACGTACTGACTGACGTACTGACTGACTTACTTACTGACTGATGTACTGACCTACTGACAGACTGACCTACTGACTGACGGACTGACTGACTGACGTACTGACTGACGGACAGACTGACTGACGTACTGACTGACGTACTTACTTACTGACCGACTGACTGACTGACGTACTGACTGACGGACGGACTGACTGACGTACTGACGTACTGACTGACGTACTGAATAACGGACTGACTCATGTACGAACTGACTGACTGACTGACGTACGTACTGACTGCCGCTCTGACGTACTGACTGACCGACTGACGTACGTACTGGCTAACTGACGTACTGACCGACTGACGTACTGACTGAGTGACAGACTGACTTACTGACAGACTGACGTGCTGACAGACTGACGTACTGACTGACTGATGTACTGACTCACGTACGGACTGCCTCACGTACTGACAGACGTACGAACTGACTGACTGACTGACGTACTGACTGACGTAGTGACTGACGTACTGACGTACTGACAGACTGACGTACTGAGAGACTGATGTACTGACTGACTGGCGTACTGACTGTCTGACTGACGGACTGACTGACTGACGTACTAACTGACTGACAGACTGAATGACTGACGTACTGACTGATTGACTGACGTACTGACTGACGTAATGACTGTCGTACTGACTGACGGACTGACGTACTTACTGACTGACGTACTGTATGATTGACTGACTGACGTACTCACTGACGTAGTGACTGACTGACTGACTGACGTACTGACTGACGTACTGACAGACTGACGTACTAACTGACGTACTGACTGACGTAGTGACTGACTGACTGACTGACGTACTGACTGACGTACTGACTGTCGTACTGACTGACGTACTGACGTACTTACTGACTGACGTACTGACTGACGTACTGAATGATTGACTGACTGACGTACTGACTGACGTACTGACTGACGTAGTGACTGAGTAACTGACTGACGTACTGACTGACGTACTGACTAACGTACTGAATGACTAACTGAGTGACGTACTGACTGATGTGCTGACTGACGTGCTGACTGACTGACGTACTGACAGACTGACGTACTGACTGACGGACTGACTGACGTATTGACTGACTGACTGACTGACTGACTGACGAACTGACTGACTGACTGACGTACTGACGTACTGACTGACGGAAGAACTGACTGACTGACTGACATACTGACTGACGTACTGACTGACTGACGTACTGACTGACTGAATGACTGACGTACTGACAGACTGACTGACTTACTGACAGACTGACGTACTGACAGACTGACGTACTGACTGACGGACTGACAGACTGACGTACTGACTGACTGATGTACTGACAGACTGACGTACTGACTGACGGACGTACTGACTGACGGACGCACTGACTGACTGACTGACTGACTGACGTACTGACTGACGTACTGACTGACTGACTGACTGATTTACTGACTGACGGACTGACTGACTAACGTACTGACTGACGGAATGACTGACTGACGTACTGACTGACGGACAGACTGACTGACGTACTAACTGACTGACGTACTTACTGACTGACGGATTTACTGACTGACGAACTGACTGACTGACGTACTGACTGACGGACGGACTGACGGACGTACTGACTGATGTGCTGACTGACGGACTGACTGGCTGACGTACTGACTGACGCACTGACTGACTTACTTACTGACTGATGTACTGACCTACTGACAGACTGACCTACTGACTGACGGACTGACTGACTGACGTACTGACTGACGGACAGACTTACTGACGTACTGACTGACGTACTTACTTACTGACCGACTGACTGACTGACGTACTGACTGACGGACGGACTGACTGACGTACTGACGTACTGACTGACGTACTGAATAACGGACTGACTCATGTACGAACTGACTGACTGACTGACGTACGTACTGACTGCCTCTCTGACGTACTGACTGACCGACTGACGTACGTACTGGCTAACTGACGTACTGACCTATTGACGTACTGACTGAGTGACAGACTGACTTACTGACAGAAATACGTGCTGACAGACTGACGTACTGACTGACTGATGTACTGACTGACTCACGTACGGACTGACTCACGTACTGACAGACGTACGAACTGACTGACTGACTGACGTACTGACTGACGTAGTGACTGACGTACTGACGTACTGACAGACTGACGTACTGACAGACTGATGTACTGACTGACTGGCGTACTGACTGTCTGACTGACGGACTGACTGACTGACGTACTGACTGACGGACTGACTGAAAGACTGACTGACTGACGGACTGACGGACTGACTGACGTACTGACTGACTGACGTACTAACTGACTGACAGACTGAATGACTGACGTACTGACTGACTGACTGACGTACTGAGTGACGTACTGACTGTCGTACTGACTGACGTACTGACGTACTTACTGACTGACGTACTGTATGATTGACTGACTGACGTACTCACTGACGTAGTGACTGACTGACTGACTGACGTACTGACTGACGTACTGACAGACTGACGTACTAACTGACGTGCTGACTGACGTAGTGACTGACTGACTGACTGACGTACTGTCTGACGTACTGACTGTCGTACTGACTGACGTACTGACGTACTTACTGACTGACGTACTGACTGACGTACTGAATGATTGACTGACTGACGTACTGACTGACGTACTGACTGACGTAGTGACTGAGTAACTGACTGACGTACTGACTGACGTACTGACTAACGTACTGAATGATTGACTGACTGACGTACTGACTGACTGACTGACGTACTGACTGACATGCTGAGTGTCTGACGGACTGACTGACGTACTGACTGACTGACTGACGTACTGACTGGCGTGCTGACGTACTGACTGACTGACGTACTGACAGACTGACGTAATGAATGACTAATGTACTGACTGACGGACTGACTGACTGACGTACTGACTGACGTACTGACTGACTGACGTACTGACTGATGGAAGAACTGACTGACTGACATACTGACTGACGTACTGACTGACTGACGTACTGACTGACTGAAAGGCTGACGTACTTACAGATTGACGTACTGAATGATTGACTGACTGACGTAGTGACTGACGGACTGACTGACTGACGTACTGACTGACGGACGGACTGACTGACGTACTGACTGATGTACTGACTGACGGACTGACTGACTGACGTACTGACTGACTGACGGACGTACTGACTGACTGACGGACTGACTGAGTGACGTGCTGACTGACGTACTGACTGATGTACTGACTGACGGACTGACTAACTGACGTACTGACTGTCTAACTGACGGTCTGACTGTTTGACGTACTGACTGACTAACTGACGGTCTGACTGACTGACGTACTGACTGACTGACGGACGTACTGACTGACTGACTGACGGACTGACTGACTGACGTACTGACTGACGGACTGACGGACTGACTGACAGACTGACTGACTGACGGACTGACGGACTGACTGGCGTACTGACTGACGTACTGACTGACTGACGTACTAACTGACTGACAAACTGACGTACTGACAGACTGACGTACTGACTGACTGATGGACTGACTGACTGACGGATTGACTGACGTACTGACTGACTGACTGACGTACTGACTGACTGACTGACGTTCTGAGTGACTGATAGACTGACGTACTGACTGACGTACTGACTGACTGACTGACGTACTGACTGTCGTACTGGCTGACGTACTGAAAGACTGATGTACTGACTGACGTAGTGACTGACTGACTGACGTACTGACTGACGTACTGACAGACTGACGTACTGACTGACATACTGACTGACGTAGTGACTGACTGACTAACTGACGTACTGACTGACGTACTGACTGTCGTACTGACTGACGTACTGACGTACTTACTGACTGACGTACTGAATGATTGACTGACTGACGTAGTGACTGACTGACTGACTGACGTACTGACTGACGTACTGACTGACGTACTGAGTGACGTAGTGATTGACTGACTGACTGACGTACTGATTGACGTACTGACTGTCGTACTGACTGACGTACTGACGTACTTACTGACTGACGTACTGAATGATTGACTGACTGACGTACTGACTGACGTAGTGACTGAGTAACTGACTGACGTACTGACAGACTGACGTACTGACTGACGTACTGAATGATTGACTGACTGACGTACTGACTGACTGACTGACGTACTGACTGACATGCTGACTCTGGCGGACTGACGTACTGACTGACTGACGTACTGACTGACGGAAGAACTGACTGACTGACATACTGACTGACGTACTGACTGACTGACGTACTGACTGACGTAGTGACTGACGTACTGACGTACTGACAGACTGACGTACTGACAGACTGATGTACTGACTGACTGGCGTACTGACTGTCTGACTGACGGACTGACTGACTGACGTACTGACTGACGGACTGACTGAAAGACTGACTGACTGAAGGACTGACGGACTGACTGACGTACTGACTGACTGACGTACTAACTGACTGACAGACTGAATGACTGACGTACTGACTGACTGACTGACGTACTGACTGACGTACTGACTGTCGTACTGACTGTAAGTACTGACGTACTTACTGACTGACGTACTGACTGACGTACTGACAGACTGACGTACTAACTGACGTACTGACTGACGTAGTGACTGACTGACTGAGTGACGTACTGTCTGACGTGCTGACTGTCGTACTGACTGACGTACTGACGTACTTACTGACTGACGTACTGACTGACGTACTGAATGATTGACTGACTGACGTACTGACTGACGTACTGACTGACGTAGTGACTGAGTAACTGACTGACGTACTGACTGACGTACTGACTAACGTACTGAATGATTGACTGACTGACGTACTGACTGACTGACTGACGTACTGACTGACATGCTGAATGTCTGACGGACTGACTGACGTACTGACTGACTGACTGACGTACAGACTGGCGTGCTGACGTACTGACTGACTGACTGACGTACTGACAGACTGACGTAATGAATGACTAATGTACTGACTGACGGACTGACTGACTGACGTACTGACTGACGTACTGACTGACTGACGTACTGACTGATGGAAGAACTGACTGACTGACATACTGACTGACGTACTGACTGACTGACGTACTGACTGACTGAATGGCTGACGTACTTACTGATTGACGTACTGAATGATTGACTGACTGACGTAGTGACTGACGGACTGACTGACTGACGTACTGACTGACTGACTGACGGACTGACTGACTGACGTACTGACTGACGGACTGACGGACTGACTGACAGACTGACTGACTGACGGACTGACGGACTGACTGGCGTACTGACTGACGTACTGACTGACTGACTGACGGACTGACTGACTGACGTACTGACTGACGGACTGACGGACTGACTGACAGACTGACTGACTGACGGACTGACGGACTGACTGGCGTACTGACTGACGTACTGACTGACTGACGTACTAACTGAATGACAAACTGACGTACTGACAGACTGACGTACTGACTGACTGATGGACTGACTGACTGACGTATTGACTGACGTACTGACTGACTGACTGACGTACTGACTGACTGACTGACGTTCTGAGTGACTGATAGACTGACGTACTGACTGACGTACTGACTGACTGACTGACGTACTGACTGTCGTACTGGCTGACGTACTGAAAGACTGATGTACTGACTGACGTAGTGACTGACTGACTGACGTACTGACTGACGTACTGACAGACTGACGTACTGACTGACATACTGACTGACGTAGTGACTGACTGACTGACTGACGTACTGACTGACGTACTGACTGTCGTACTGACTGACGTACTGACGTACTTACTGACTGACGTACTGAATGATTGACTGACTGACGTAGTGACTGACGTAGTGACTGACTGACTGACTGACGTACTGACTGACGTACTGACAGACTGACGTACTGACTGACGTACTGAGTGACGTAGTGATTGACTGACTGACTGACGTACTGATTGACGTACTGACTGTCGTACTGACTGACGTACTGACGTACTTACTGACTGACGTACTGAATGATTGACTGACTGACGTACTGACTGACGTACTGACTGACGTAGTGACTGAGTAACTGACTGACGTACTGACTGACGTACTGACAGACTGACGTACTGACTGACGTACTGAATGATTGACTGACTGACGTACTGACTGACTGACTGACGTACTGACTGACATGCTGACTCTGGCGGACTGACGTACTGACTGACTGACGTACTGACTGACGGAAGAACTGACTGACTGACATACTGATTGACGTACTGACTGACTGACGTACTGACTGACATGCTGACTCTGGCGGACTGACGTACTGACTGACTGACGTACTGACTGACGGAAGAACTGACTGACTGACATACTGACTGACGTACTGACTGACTGACGTACTGACTGACTGAATGACTGATGTACTTACTGACTGACGTACTGACTGACGTAATGAATGATTGACTGACTGAAGTACTGACTGACGTACTGACTGACGTACTGATAGACTGACGTACTGACTGACGGACTGATAGACGTATTGACTGACTGACTGACTGACTGACTGACTGACGTACTGACTGACGGAAGAACTGACTGACTGACTGACATACTGACTGACGTACTGACTGAATGACGTACTGACTGACTGAATGACTGACGTACTGACTGACTGACTGACGTACTGACAGACTGACTGACTTACTGACAGACTGACGTACTGACAGACTGACGTACTGACTGGCTGACTGACGTACTGACTGACGTACTGACTGACGGACTGACAGACTGACGTACTGACTGACTGATGTACTGGCAGACTGACGTACTGACAGACTGAAGAACCGCCTGACTGATGTACTGACAGACTGACGTACTGACTGACGGACGTACTGACTGACGGACGTACTGACTGACGGACGTACTGACTGACTGACTGACTGACTGACTGACTGATTTACTGACTGACGGACAGACTGACTAACGTACTGACTGACGGAATGACTGACTGACGTACTGACTGACGGACAGACTGACTGACGTACTTACTGACTGACGTACTTACTGACTGACGAACTGACTGACTGACGTACTGACTGACGGACGGACTGACTGACGTACTGACTGATGTACTGACTGACGGACTGACTGGCTGACGTACTGACTGACTTACTTACTGACTGATGTACTGACCTACTGACAGACTGACGTACTGACTGACTGATGTACTGACTGACGGACTGACTGACTGTCGTACTGACTGACGGACAGACTGACTGACGTACTGACTGACGTACTTACTTACTGACCGACTGACTGACTGACGTACTGACTGACGGACGGACTGACTGATGTACTGACTGACGGACTGACTGGCTGACGTACTGACTGACGTACTGACTGACGTACTGACTGACTGATGTACTGACCTACTGACAGACTGACGTACTGACTGACCGATGGACTGACTGACTGACGCACTGAATGACCGATGGACTGACGTACTGACTGACTGACTGCCGTACTGACTGACGTATTGACTGACGGCTGTACTGACTGACGGACTGACTGTCGTACTGACTGACGGACTGACTGACTTACGTACTGACTGCCGGACTGACTGACGTACTGACTGTCGTACTGACTGACGTACTGACGTACTTACTGACTGACGTACTGAATGAATGACTGACTGACGTACTGACTGACGTAGTGACTGACTGACTGACTGACGTACTGACTGACGTACTGACAGACTGACGTACTGACTGACGTACTGAGTGACGTAGTGATTGACTGACTGACTGACGTACTGATTGACGTACTGCCTGTCGTACTGACTGACGTACTGACGTACTTACTGACTGACGTACTGAATGATTGACTGACTGACGTACTGACTGACGTACTGACTGACGTAGTGACTGAGTAACTGACTGACGTACTGACTGACGTACTGACATACTGACGTACTGACTGACGTACTGAATGATTGACTGACTGACGTACTGTCTGACTGACTGACGTACTGACTGACATGCTGACTCTGGCGGACTGACGTACTGACTGACTGACGTACTGACTGACAGACGTACTGACTGACGGAAAAACTGACTGACTGACATACTGACTGACGTACTGACTGACTGACGTACTGACTGACTGAATGACTGACGTACTTACTGACTGACGTACTGACTGACGTAATGAATGATTGACTGACTGAAGTACTGACTGACGTACTGACTGACGTACTGACTGACGTACTGACTGACGTACTGATAGACTGACGTACTGACTGACCGACTGACTGACGTATTGACTGACTGACTGACTGACTGACTGACTGACGTACTGACTGACTGACTGACTGACGTACTGACTGACTGACGTACTGACTGACGGAAGAACTGACTGACTGACTGACATACTGACTGACGTACTGACTGACTGAATGACTGACGTACTGACTGACTGACTGACGTACGGACAGACTGACTGACTTACTGACAGACTGACGTACTGACAGACTGACGTACTGACTGGCTGACTGACGTACTGACTGACGTACTGACTGACGGACTGACAGACTGACGTACTGACTGACTGATGTACTGGCAGACTGACGTACTGACAGACTGAAGTACCGCCTGACTGATGTACTGACAGACTGACGTACTGACTGACGGACGTACTGACTGACGGACGTACTGACTGACGGACGTACTGACTGACGGACGCACTGACTGACGTACTGACTGACGTACTGACTGACTGACTGACTGATTTACTGACTGACGGACAGACGGACTAATGTACTGACTGACGGAATGACTGACTGACGTACTGACTGACGGACAGACTGACTGACGTACTTACTGACTGACGTACTTACTGACTGAAGGATTTACTGACTGACGAACTGACTGACTGACGTACTGACTGACGGACGGACTGACTGACGTACTGACTGATGTACTGACTGACGGACTGACTGGCTGACGTACTGACTGACTTACTTACTGACTGATGTACTGACCTACTGACAGACTGACGTACTGACTGACTGATGTACTGACTGACGGACTGACTGACTGTCGTACTGACTGACGGACAGACTGACTGACGTACTGACTGACGTACTTACTTACTGACCGACTGACTGACTGACGTACTGACTGACGGACGGACTGACTGACGTACTGACTGATGTACTGACTGACGGACTGACTGGCTGACGTACTGACTGACGTACTGACAGACTTACTTACTGACTGATGTACTGACCTACTGACAGACTGACGTACTGACTGGCCGATGGACTGACTGACTGACGCACTGACTGACCGATGGACTGACGTATTGACTGACTGACTGCCGTACTGACTGACGTATTGACTGACGGCTGTACTGACTGACGGACTGACTGTCGTACTGACTGACGGACTGACTGACTTACGTACTGACTGCCGGACTGACTGACGTACTGACTGTCGTACTGACTGACGTACTGACGTACTTACTGACTGACGTACTGAATGATTGACTGACTGGCGTACTGACTGACGTACTGACTGACTGACGTACTAACTGACTGACAAACTGACGTACTGACAGACTGACGTACTGACTGACTGATGGACTGACTGACTGACGGATTGACTGACGTACTGACTGACTGACTGACGTACTGACTGACTGACTGACGTTCTGAGTGACTGATAGACTGACGTACTGACTGACGTACTGACTGACTGACGTACTGACTGTCGTACTGGCTGACGTACTGAAAGACTGATGTACTGACTGACGTAGTGACTGACTGACTGACGTACTGACTGACGTACTGACAGACTGACGTACTGACTGACATACTGACTGACGTAGTGACTGACTGACTGACTGACGTACTGACTGACGTACTGACTGTCGTACTGACTGACGTACTGACGTACTTACTGACTGACGTACTGAATGATTGACTGACTGACGTAGTGACTGACGTAGTGACTGACTGACTGACTGACGTACTGACTGACGTACTGACAGACTGACGTACTGACTGACGTACTGAGTGACGTAGTGATTGACTGACTGACTGACGTACTGATTGACGTACTGACTGTCGTACTGACTGACGTACTGACGTACTTACTGACTGACATACTGAATGATTGACTGACTGACGTACTGACTGACGTACTGACTGACGTAGTGACTGAGTAACTGACTGACGTACTGACTGACGTACTGACAGACTGACGTACTGACTGACGTACTGAATGATTGACTGACTGACGTACTGACTGACTGACTGACGTACTGACTGACATGCTGACTCTGGCGGACTGACGTACTGACTGACTGACGTACTGACTGACGGAAGAACTGACTGACTGACATACTGATTGACGTACTGACTGACTGACGTACTGACTGACATGCTGACTCTGGCGGACTGACGTACTGACTGACTGACGTACTGACTGACGGAAGAACTGACTGACTGACATACTGACTGACGTACTGACTGACTGACGTACTGACTGACTGAATGACTGACGTACTTACTGACTGACGTACTGACTGACGTAATGAATGATTGACTGACTGAAGTACTGACTGACGTACTGACTGACGTACTGATAGACTGACGTACTGACTGACGGACTGACTGACGTATTGACTGACTGACTGACTGACTGACTGACTGACTGACTGACTGACGTACTGACTGACGGAAGAACTGACTGACTGACTGACATACTGACTGACGTACTGACTGACTGACGTACTGACTGACTGAATGACTGACGTACTGACTGACTGACTGACGTACTGACAGACTGACTGACTTACTGACAGACTGACGTACTGACAGACTGACGTACTGACTGGCTGACTGACGTACTGACTGACGTACTGACTGACGGACTGACAGACTGACGTACTGACTGACTGATGTACTGGCAGACTGACGTACTGACAGACTGAAGTACCGCCTGACTGATGTACTGACAGACTGACGTACTGACTGACGGACGTACTGACTGACGGACGTACTGACTGACTGACTGACTGACTGACGGACTGACTGACTAACGTACTGACTGACGGAATGACTGACTGACGTACTGACTGACGGACAGACTGACTGACGTACTTACTGACTGAAGTATTTACTGACTGACGGATTTACTGACTGACGAACTGACTGACTGACGTACTGACTGACGGACGGACTGACTGACGTACTGACTGATGTACTGACTGACGGACTGACTGGCTGACGTACTGACTGACGTACTGACTGACTTAATTACTGACTGATGTACTGACCTACTGACAGACTGACGTACTGACTGACTGACGTACTGACTGACGGACTGACTGACTGAGTGACGTACTGACTGACGTGCTGACTGACTGACGTACTGACTGACGTACTGACAGACTGACGTACTGACTGACGGACTGACTGACGTATTGACTGACTGACTGACTGACTGACTGACGTACTGACTGACTGACTGACGTACTGACGTACTGACTGACGGAAGAACTGACTGACTGACTGACATACTGACTGACGTACTGACTGACTGACGTACTGACTGACTGAATGACTGACGTACTGACAGACTGACTGACTTACTGACAGACTGACGTACTGACAGACTGACGTACTGACTGACTGACTGACGTACTGACTGACGGACTGACAGACTGACGTACTGACTGACTGATGTACTGACAGACTGACGTACTGACTGACGGACGTACTGACTGACGGACGGACTGACTGACTGACTGACGTACTGACTGACGTACTGACTGACTGACGTACTGACTAACTGAATGACTGACGTACTGACTGACTGACTGACGTACTGACAGAATGACTGACTTACTGAAAGACTGACGTACTGACAGACTGACGTACTGACTGGCTGACTGACGTACTGACTGACGTACAGACTGACGTACTGACTGACTGATGTACTGACAGACTGACGTACTGACAGACTGAAGTACTGCCTGACTGATGTACTGACAGACTGACGTACTGACTGACGGACGTACTGACTGACTGACGTACTGACTGACGTACTGACTGACGTAATGACTGACGTACTGACTGACTGACTGACTGATATACTGACTGACGGACAGACTGACTAACGTACTGACTGACGGAATGACTGAATGACGTACTGACTGACGGACAGACTGACTGACGTACTTACTGACTGACGTACTTACTGACTGACGGATTTACTGACTGACGAACTGACTGACTGACGTACTGACTGACGGACGGACTGACTGACGTACTGACTGATGTACTGACTGACGGACTGACTGGCTGACGTACTGAATGACGTACTGACTGACTTACTTACTGACTGATGTACTGACCTACTGACAGACTGACGTACTGACTGACTGATGTACTGACTGACTGATGTACTGACTGACGGACTGACTGACTGACGTACTGACTGACGGACAGACTGACTGACGTACTGACTTACTGACCAACTGACTGACTGACGTACTGAGTGACGGACGGACTGACTGACGTACTGACTGTTGTACTGACTGACGGACTGACTGGCTGACGTACTGACTGACGTACTGACTGACTTACTTACTGACTGATGTACTGACCTACTGACAGACTGACGTACTGACTGACCGATGGACTGACTGACTGACGTACTGACTGACCGATGGACTGACTGACTGATGTACTGACTGACCGATGGACTGACGTACTGACTGACTGACTGCCGTACTGACTGACGGCTGTACTGACTGACGGACTGACTGTCGTACTGACTGACGGACTGACTGACTTACGTACTGACTGACGGACTGACTGACGTACTGACTGACTGACGTACTAACTTACTGACTGACGTACTGAGTGACGTCTGACTGACGGACTGACTGACTGAATGACGTACTGACTGACGTGCTGACTGACGTGCTGACTGACTGACGTACTAACTGACGTACTGACAGACTGACGTACTGACTGACGGACTGACTGACGTATTGACTGACTGACTGACTGACTGACTGACGAACTGACTGACTGACTGACGTACTGACAGACTGACTGACTTACTGACAGACTGACGTACTGACAGACTGACGTTCTGAATGACTGACTGACGTACTGACTGACGGCCTGACAGACTGAAGTACTGACTGACTGATGTACTGACAGACTGACGTACTGACAGACTGAAGTACTGCCTGACTGATGTACTGACAGACTGACGTACTGACTGACGGACGTACTGACTGACGGACGTACTGACTGACTGACTGACTGACTGACGTACTGACTGACTGTCTGACTGATTTACTGACTGACGGACTGACTGACTAACGTACTGACTGACTAACGTACTGACTGACGGAATGACTGACTGACGTACTGACTGACGGACAGACTGACTGACGTACTTACTGACTGAAGTATTTACTGACTGACGGATTTACTGACTGACGAACTGACTGACTGACGTACTGACTGACGGACGGACTGACTGACGTACTGACTGATGTACTGACTGACGGACTGACTGGCTGACGTACTGACTGACGTACTGACTGACTTAATTACTGACTGATGTACTGACCTACTGACAGACTGACGTACTGACTGATGGACAGACTGACTGACGTACTGACTGACGGACTGACTGACGTACTGACTGACTGACGTACTAACTTACTGACTGACGTACTGAGTGACGTACTGACTGACGGACTGACTGACTGAGTGACGTACTGACTGACGTGCTGACTGACTGACGTACTGACTGACGTACTGACAGACTGACGTACTGACTGACGGACTGACTGACGTATTGACTGACTGACTGACTGACTGACTGACGTACTGACTGACTGACTGACGTACTGACGTACTGACTGACGGAAGAACTGACTGACTGACTGACATACTGACTGACGTACTGACTGACTGACGTACTGACTGACTGAATGACTGACGTACTGACAGACTGACTGACTTACCGACAGACTGACGTACTGACTGACTGACGGACGTACTGACTGACGTACTGACTGACGGACTGACAGACTGATGTACTGACTGACTGATGTACTGACAGACTGACGTACTGACTGACTGACGTACTGACTGACTGACGGACGTACTGACTGACGGACGTACTGACTGACTGACTGACTGACTGAGTGACGTGCTGACTGACGTACTGACTGATGTACTGACTGACGGACTGACTAACTGACGTACTGATTGTCTAACTGACGGTCTGACTGTTTGACGTACTGACTGACTAACTGACGGTCTGACTGACTGACGTACTGACTGACTGACTGACGTACTGACTGACTGACTGACGGACTGACTGACTGACGTACTGACTGATGGACTGACGGACTGACTGACAGACTGACTGACTGACGGACAGACGGACTGACTGGCGTACTGACTGACGTACTGACTGACTAACGTACTAACTGACTGACAAACTGACGTACTGACAGACTGACGTACTGACTGACTGATGGTCTGACTGACTGACGGATTGACTGACGTACTGACTGACTGACTGACGTACTGACTGACGTTCTGAGTGACTGATAGACTGACGTACTGAAAGACTGATGTACTGACTGACGTAGTGACTGACTGACTGACGTACTGAGTGACGTACTGACAGACTGACGTACTGACTGACATACTGACGTACTGACTGACATACTGACTGACGTAGTGACTGACTGACTGACTGACGTACTGACTGTCGTAATGACTGACGTACTGACGTACTTACTGACTGACGTACTGAATGATTGACTGACTGACGTAGTGACTGACGTAGTGACTGACTGACTGACTGACGTACTGACTAACGTACTGACAGACTGACGTACTGACTGACGTACTGAGTGACGTAGTGATTGACTGACTGACTGACGTACTGATTGACGTACTGACTATCGTACTGACTGACGTACTTACTGACTGACGTACTGAATGATTGACTGACTGACGTACTGACTGACGTACTGACTGACGTACTGACTGAGTAACTGACTGACGTACTGACTGACGTACTGACAGACTGACTGACTTACTGACAGACTGACGTACTGACAGACTGACGTACTGAATGACTGACTGACGTACTGACTGACGGCCTGACAGACTGACGTACTGACTGACTGATGTACTGACAGACTGACGTACTGACAGACTGAAGTACTGCCTGACTGATGTACTGACAGACTGACGTGCTGACTGACGGACGTACTGACTGACGGACGTACTGACTGACTGAGTGGTTTATTATGAGAGGTTTATTTGCGTTAAATGGACACGTTTGCAACAAAAATCAAGTCTCCAAGTCAAATGGTTCTCGAGATATGAGCCCTATTAACTTCAACGAAAATGCAGCAAAAGGCAAAATGGGGATTTCAAGTGCGGTTCGATTAAAAAAATATCCGTACAGCGAAATGCTAAATGCGGCTATGAGAGGTTTATTTGCGTTAAATGGACACGTTTGCAACAAAAATCAAGTCTCCAAGTCAAATGGTTCTCGAGATATGAGCCCTATTAACTTCAACGAAAATGCAGCAAAAGTCAAAATGAGGATTTTAAGTGCGGTTCGATTAAAAAAATATCCGTACAGCGAAATGCTAAATGCGGCTATGAGAGGTTTATTTGCGTTAAATGGACACGTTTGCAACAAAAATCAAGTCTCCAAGTCAAATGGTTCTCGGGATATGAGCCCTATTAACTTCAACGAAAATGCAGCAAAAGTCAAAATGAGGATTTCAAGTGCGGTTCGATTAAAAAAATATCCGTACAGTGAAATGCTAAATGCGGCTATGAGAGGTTTATTTGCGTTAAATGGACACGTTTGCAACAAAAATCAAGTCTCCAAGTCAAATGGTTCTCGAGATATGAGCCCTATTAACTTCAACGAAAAAGCAGCAAAAGTCAAAATGATTATTTCAAGTGCGGTTCGATTAAAAAAATATCCGTACAGCGAAATGCTAAATGCGGCTATGAGAGGTTTATTTGCGTTAAATGGACACGTTTGCAACAAAAATCAAGTCTCCAAGTCAAATGGTTCTCGAGATATGAGCCCTATTAACTTCAACGAAAATGCAGCAAAAGTCAAAATGAGGATTTCAAGTGCGGTTCGATTAAAAAAATATCCGTACAGTGAAATGCTAAATGCGGCTATGAGAGGTTTATTTGCGTTAAATGAACACGTTTGCAACAAAAATCAAGTCTCCAAGTCAAATGGTTCTCGAGATATGAGCCCTATTAACTTCAACGAAAATGCAGCAAAAGGCAAAAAGAGGATTTTAAGTGCGGTTCGATTAAAAAAATATCCGTACAGCGAAATGCTAAATGCGGCTATGAGAGGCTTATTTGCGTTAAATGGACACGTTTGCAACAAAAATCAAGTCTCCATGTCAAATGGTTCTCGAGATATGAACCCTATTAACTTCAACGAAAATGCGGCAAAAGGCAAAATGAGGATTTCAAGTGCGGTTCGATTAAAAAAATATCCGTACAGCGAAATGCTAAATGCGGCTATGAGAGGTTTATTTGCGTTAAATGGACACGTTTGCAACAAAAATCAAGTCTCCAAGTCAAATGGTTCTCGAGATATGAGCCCTATTAACTTCAACGAAAATGCAGCAAAAGTCAAAATGAGGATTTCAAGTGCGGTTCGATTAAAAAAATATCCGTACAGCGAAATGCTAAATGCCGCTATGAGAGGTTTATTTGCGTTAAATGAACACGTTTGCAACAAAAATCAAGTCTCCAAGTCAAATGGTTCTCGAGATATGAGCCCTATTAACTTCAACGAAAATGCAGCAAAAGGCAAAATGAGGATTTTAAGTGCGGTTCGATTAAAAAAATATCCTTACAGCGAAATGCTAAATGCGGCTATGAGAGGTTTATTTGCGTTAAATGGACACGTTTGCAACAAAAATCAAGTCTCCAAGTCAAATGGTTCTCGAGATATGAGCCCTATTAACTTCAACGAAAATGCAGCAAAAGGCAAAATGGGGATTTCAAGTGCGGTTCGATTAAAAAAATATCCGTACAGCGAAATGCTAAATGCGGCTATGAGAGGTTTATTTGCGTTAAATGGACACGTTTGCAACAAAAATCAAGTCTCCAAGTCAAATGGTTCTCGAGATAAGAGCCCTATTAACTTCAACGAAAATGCAGCAAAAGTCAAAATGGGGATTTCAAGTGCGGTTCGATTAAAAAAATATCCGTACAGCGAAATGCTAAATGCGGCTATGAGAGGCTTATTTGCGTTAAATGGACACGTTTGCAACAAAAATCAAGTCTCCAAGTCAAATGGTTCTCGAGATATGAGCCCTATTAACTTCAACGAAAATGCGGCAAAAGGCAAAATGGGGATTTCAAGTGCGGTTCGATTAAAAAAATATCCGTACAGCGAAATGCTAAATGCGGCTATGAGAGGTTTATTTGCGTTAAATGGACACGTTTGCAACAAAAATCAAGTCTCCAAGTCAAATGGTTCTCGAGATATGAGCCCTATTAACTTCAACGAAAATGCAGCAAAAGTCAAAATGAGGATTTCAAGTGCGGTTCGATTAAAAAAATATCCGTACAGCGAAATGCTAAATGCGGCTATGAGAGGTTTATTTGCGTTAAATGGACACGTTTGCAACAAAAATCAAGTCTCCAAGTCAAATGGTTCTCGAGATATGAGCCCTATTAACTTCAACGAAAATGCAGCAAAAGGCAAAATGAGGATTTTAAGTGCGGTTCGATTAAAAAAATATCCGTACAGCGAAATGCTAAATGCGGCTATGAGAGGTTTATTTGCGTTAAATGGACACGTTTGCAACAAAAATCAAGTCTCCAAGTCAAATGGTTCTCGAGATATGAGCCCTATTAACTTCAACGAAAATGCAGCAAAAGGCAAAATGAGGATTTCAAGTGCGGTTCGATTAAAAAAATATCCGTACAGCGAAATGCTAAATGCGGCTATGAGAGGTTTATTTGCGTTAAATGGACACGTTTGCAACAAAAATCAAGTCTCCAAGTCAAATGGTTCTCGAGATATGAGCCCTATTAACTTCAACGAAAATGCAGCAAAAGGCAAAATGAGGATTTTAAGTGCGGTTCGATTAAAAAAATATCCGTACAGCGAAATGCTAAATGCGGCTATGAGAGGTTTATTTGCGTTAAATGGACACGTTTGCAACAAAAATCAAGTCTCCAAGTCAAATGGTTCTCGAGATATGAGCCCTATTAACTTCAACGAAAATGCAGCAAAAGTCAAAATGAGGATTTCAAGTGCGGTTCGATTAAAAAAATATCCGTACAGCGAAATGCTAAATGCGGCTATGAGAGGTTTATTTGCGTTAAATGGACACGTTTGCAACAAAAATCAAGTCTCCAAGTCAAATGGTTCTCGAGATATGAGCCCTATTAACTTCAACGAAAATGCAGCAAAAGGCAAAATGAGGATTTTAAGTGCGGTTCGATTAAAAAAATATCCGTACAGCGAAATGCTAAATGCGGCTATGAGAGGTTTATTTGCGTTAAATGGACACGTTTGCAACAAAAATCAAGTCTCCAAGTCAAATGGTTCTCGAGATATGAGCCCTATTAACTTCAACGAAAATGCAGCAAAAGTCAAAATGAGGATTTCAAGTGCGGTTCGATTAAAAAAATATCCGTACAGCGAAATGCTAAATGCGGCTATGAGAGGTTTATTTGCGTTAAATGGACACGTTTGCAACAAAAATCAAGTCTCCAAGTCAAATGGTTCTCGAGATATGAGCCCTATTAACTTCAACGAAAATGCAGCAAAAGTCAAAATGAGGATTTCAAGTGCGGTTCGATTAAAAAAATATCCGTACAGCGAAATGCTAAATGCGGCTATGAGAGGTTTATTTGCGTTAAATGGACACGTTTGCAACAAAAATCAAGTCTCCAAGTCAAATGGTTCTCGAGATATGAGCCCTATTAACTTCAACGAAAATGCAGCAAAAGTCAAAATGGGGATTTCAAGTGCGGTTCGATTAAAAAAATATCCGTACAGCGAAATGCTAAATGCGGCTATGAGAGGTTTATTTGCGTTAAATGGACACGTTTGCAACAAAAATCAAGTCTCCAAGTCAAATGGTTCTCGAGATATGAGCCCTATTAACTTCAACGAAAATGCAGCAAAAGTCAAAATGAGGATTTCAAGTGCGGTTCGATTAAAAAAATATCCGTACAGCGAAATGCTAAATGCGGCTATGAGAGGTTTATTTGCGTTAAATGGACACGTTTGCAACAAAAATCAAGTCTCCAAGTCAAATGGTTCTCGAGATATGAGCCCTATTAACTTCAACGAAAATGCAGCAAAAGTCAAAATGAGGATTTCAAGTGCGGTTCGATTAAAAAAATATCCGTACAGCGAAATGCTAAATGCGGCTATGAGAGGTTTATTTGCGTTAAATGGACACGTTTGCAACAAAAATCAAGTCTCCAAGTCAAATGGTTCTCGAGATATGAGCCCTATTAACTTCAACGAAAATGCAGCAAAAGGCAAAATGAGGATTTTAAGTGCGGTTCGATTAAAAAAATATCCGTACAGCGAAATGCTAAATGCGGCTATGAGAGGTTTATTTGCGTTAAATGGACACGTTTGCAACAAAAATCAAGTCTCCAAGTCAAATGGTTCTCGAGATATGAGCCCTATTAACTTCAACGAAAATGCAGCAAAAGTCAAAATGAGGATTTCAAGTGCGGTTCGATTAAAAAAATATCCGTACAGCGAAATGCTAAATGCGGCTATGAGAGGTTTATTTGCGTTAAATGGACACGTTTGCAACAAAAATCAAGTCTCCAAGTCAAATGGTTCTCGAGATATGAGCCCTATTAACTTCAACGAAAATGCAGCAAAAGTCAAAATGAGGATTTCAAGTGCGGTTCGATTAAAAAAATATCCGTACAGCGAAATGCTAAATGCGGCTATGAGAGGTTTATTTGCGTTAAATGGACACGTTTGCAACAAAAATCAAGTCTCCAAGTCAAATGGTTCTCGAGATATGAGCCCTATTAACTTCAACGAAAATGCAGCAAAAGTCAAAATGAGGATTTCAAGTGCGGTTCGATTAAAAAAATATCCGTACAGCGAAATGCTAAATGCGGCTATGAGAGGTTTATTTGCGTTAAATGGACACGTTTGCAACAAAAATCAAGTCTCCAAGTCAAATGGTTCTCGAGATATGAGCCCTATTAACTTCAACGAAAATGCAGCAAAAGTCAAAATGAGGATTTCAAGTGCGGTTCGATTAAAAAAATATCCGTACAGCGAAATGCTAAATGCGGCTATGAGAGGTTTATTTGCGTTAAATGGACACGTTTGCAACAAAAATCAAGTCTCCAAGTCAAATGGTTCTCGAGATATGAGCCCTATTAACTTCAACGAAAATGCAGCAAAAGGCAAAATGAGGATTTCAAGTGCGGTTCGATTAAAAAAATATCCGTACAGCGAAATGCTAAATGCGGCTATGAGAGGTTTATTTGCGTTAAATGGACACGTTTGCAACAAAAATCAAGTCTCCAAGTCAAATGGTTCTCGAGATATGAGCCCTATTAACTTCAACGAAAATGCAGCAAAAGTCAAAATGAGGATTTCAAGTGCGGTTCGATTAAAAAAATATCCGTACAGCGAAATGCTAAATGCGGCTATGAGAGGTTTATTTGCGTTAAATGGACACGTTTGCAACAAAAATCAAGTCTCCAAGTCAAATGGTTCTCGAGATATGAGCCCTATTAACTTCAACGAAAATGCAGCAAAAGGCAAAATGAGGATTTTAAGTGCGGTTCGATTAAAAAAATATCCGTACAGCGAAATGCTAAATGCGGCTATGAGAGGTTTATTTGCGTTAAATGGACACGTTTGCAACAAAAATCAAGTCTCCAAGTCAAATGGTTCTCGAGATATGAGCCCTATTAACTTCAACGAAAATGCAGCAAAAGTCAAAATGAGGATTTCAAGTGCGGTTCGATTAAAAAAATATCCGTACAGCGAAATGCTAAATGCGGCTATGAGAGGTTTATTTGCGTTAAATGGACACGTTTGCAACAAAAATCAAGTCTCCAAGTCAAATGGTTCTCGAGATATGAGCCCTATTAACTTCAACGAAAATGCAGCAAAAGGCAAAATGAGGATTTTAAGTGCGGTTCGATTAAAAAAATATCCGTACAGCGAAATGCTAAATGCGGCTATGAGAGGTTTATTTGCGTTAAATGGACACGTTTGCAACAAAAATCAAGTCTCCAAGTCAAATGGTTCTCGAGATATGAGCCCTATTAACTTCAACGAAAATGCAGCAAAAGTCAAAATGAGGATTTCAAGTGCGGTTCGATTAAAAAAATATCCGTACAGCGAAATGCTAAATGCGGCTATGAGAGGTTTATTTGCGTTAAATGGACACGTTTGCAACAAAAATCAAGTCTCCAAGTCAAATGGTTCTCGAGATATGAGCCCTATTAACTTCAACGAAAATGCAGCAAAAGTCAAAATGAGGATTTCAAGTGCGGTTCGATTAAAAAAATATCCGTACAGCGAAATGCTAAATGCGGCTATGAGAGGTTTATTTGCGTTAAATGGACACGTTTGCAACAAAAATCAAGTCTCCAAGTCAAATGGTTCTCGAGATATGAGCCCTATTAACTTCAACGAAAATGCAGCAAAAGTCAAAATGAGGATTTCAAGTGCGGTTCGATTAAAAAAATATCCGTACAGCGAAATGCTAAATGCGGCTATGAGAGGTTTATTTGCGTTAAATGGACACGTTTGCAACAAAAATCAAGTCTCCAAGTCAAATGGTTCTCGAGATATGAGCCCTATTAACTTCAACGAAAATGCAGCAAAAGTCAAAATGAGGATTTCAAGTGCGGTTCGATTAAAAAAATATCCGTACAGCGAAATGCTAAATGCGGCTATGAGAGGTTTATTTGCGTTAAATGGACACGTTTGCAACAAAAATCAAGTCTCCAAGTCAAATGGTTCTCGAGATATGAGCCCTATTAACTTCAACGAAAATGCAGCAAAAGTCAAAATGAGGATTTCAAGTGCGGTTCGATTAAAAAAATATCCGTACAGCGAAATGCTAAATGCGGCTATGAGAGGTTTATTTGCGTTAAATGGACACGTTTGCAACAAAAATCAAGTCTCCAAGTCAAATGGTTCTCGAGATATGAGCCCTATTAACTTCAACGAAAATGCAGCAAAAGTCAAAATGAGGATTTCAAGTGCGGTTCGATTAAAAAAATATCCGTACAGCGAAATGCTAAATGCGGCTATGAGAGGTTTATTTGCGTTAAATGGACACGTTTGCAACAAAAATCAAGTCTCCAAGTCAAATGGTTCTCGAGATATGAGCCCTATTAACTTCAACGAAAATGCAGCAAAAGTCAAAATGGGGATTTCAAGTGCGGTTCGATTAAAAAAATATCCGTACAGCGAAATGCTAAATGCGGCTATGAGAGGCTTATTTGCGTTAAATGGACACGTTTGCAACAAAAATCAAGTCTCCAAGTCAAATGGTTCTCGAGATATGAGCCCTATTAACTTCAACGAAAATGCAGCAAAAGGCAAAATGAGGATTTCAAGTGCGGTTCGATTAAAAAAATATCCGTACAGCGAAATGCTAAATGCGGCTATGAGAGGTTTATTTGCGTTAAATGGACACGTTTGCAACAAAAATCAAGTCTCCAAGTCAAATGGTTCTCGAGATATGAGCCCTATTAACTTCAACGAAAATGCAGCAAAAGTCAAAATGAGGATTTCAAGTGCGGTTCGATTAAAAAAATATCCGTACAGCGAAATGCTAAATGCGGCTATGAGAGGTTTATTTGCGTTAAATGGACACGTTTGCAACAAAAATCAAGTCTCCAAGTCAAATGGTTCTCGAGATATGAGCCCTATTAACTTCAACGAAAATGCAGCAAAAGTCAAAATGAGGATTTCAAGTGCGGTTCGATTAAAAAAATATCCGTACAGCGAAATGCTAAATGCGGCTATGAGAGGTTTATTTGCGTTAAATGAACACGTTTGCAACAAAAATCAAGTCTCCAAGTCAAATGGTTCTCGAGATATGAGCCCTATTAACTTCAACGAAAATGCAGCAAAAGGCAAAATGAGGATTTCAAGTGCGGTTCGATTAAAAAAATATCCGTACAGCGAAATGCTAAATGCGGCTATGAGAGGTTTATTTGCGTTAAATGGACACGTTTGCAACAAAAATCAAGTCTCCAAGTCAAATGGTTCTCGAGATATGAGCCCTATTAACTTCAACGAAAATGCAGCAAAAGTCAAAATGAGGATTTCAAGTGCGGTTCGATTAAAAAAATATCCGTACAGCGAAATGCTAAATGCGGCTATGAGAGGTTTATTTGCGTTAAATGGACACGTTTGCAACAAAAATCAAGTCTCCAAGTCAAATGGTTCTCGAGATATGAGCCCTATTAACTTCAACGAAAATGCAGCAAAAGGCAAAATGAGGATTTCAAGTGCGGTTCGATTAAAAAAATATCCGTACAGCGAAATGCTAAATGCGGCTATGAGAGGTTTATTTGCGTTAAATGGACACGTTTGCAACAAAAATCAAGTCTCCAAGTCAAATGGTTCTCGAGATATGAGCCCTATTAACTTCAACGAAAATGCAGCAAAAGTCAAAATGAGGATTTCAAGTGCGGTTCGATTAAAAAAATATCCGTACAGCGAAATGCTAAATGCGGCTATGAGAGGTTTATTTGCGTTAAATGGACACGTTTGCAACAAAAATCAAGTCTCCAAGTCAAATGGTTCTCGAGATATGAGCCCTATTAACTTCAACGAAAATGCAGCAAAAGGCAAAATGAGGATTTTAAGTGCGGTTCGATTAAAAAAATATCCGTACAGC